>NC_133796.1:18330579-18398079 GCF_043250625.1 Sebastes fasciatus | reverse complement strand
ATCAAACACACACCTAAACAAAGCCATATGTCACACCTAACAATCACACCGACACAAACATTTACACAGAAACAGAGGACATCAAAAGCCTGACTCGTGTGATGTAGGGTAGTTCAGATTTGTTCAGAGATGGAGCACGGAGGGGCGGTTGTCAGCTACACTGTAATTTCACATTGTTCTCTCAAAATGTTTCCTGGAGCGTCGAGGCTTACTGTCAAATCAAAGATGCATTTCAGGATTTGTCACAAAAATGTTCAAAGATCTAGTGGAGAAAATAGTAAACATGCTCAACGAAAAGGGTTGTATTTAGTGTCACAAATGGTTTATACCATTAAAGTTCCCTAAAGCAGTGATTCTCAAAGTGAGGTCCGGGGACCCCCAGGGGTCCGTGGCACTCTGCAAGGGGGTCCGCGAAATAATTAGCTATGAATTATAAAATTGGGCTGTATGATTAAAAAGTGCATATCGACAGATGGGGACCATTTGTGGCAATAAAACAAGCATATTGTGTCCATATACTCCCACCCACGTTAGCTTGGGGCCAATAGAAAAGATATAATTGTTGCACATCAATCTGTCATGAATCAGTTGCTCACTCTAATTTAGACTTGTATGTTTAAACATCTGGATTTAGTAGGATTATGCCAATCTTGCTACTGTTCATTTTCTGAAAGCTTTTAAGATCAAGTACTTGAAGTAAGGGATAATGTACAGCGAACCGGACATTGTTGTGAAAATCCCGACAAGGTGATGCGTCATCTGAAGGGGTTTATTTCACAACAATGACCTGCTAGCTGTTCATTATACCGCTTATTACACGGCTACTTACTTAAGAGATCAATAATTTGACACAAAAAATTGTCCACCCGAATCCGACATCAGAACTGCAGCCATAGCAACGCTCTGTTATACATAGCAACGGTCTGGTATAAAGCAATAACAGATCGTAGAACGCCGTGATTGACCAATCAGATTCGATAATAAGTGGTATTAACATGATTCAAATTGAAATGTGTGTTTCTGTTTATCACTATGAAACAAGTCTGAAGTATTTAGGTTGAAAAGTTTTAGAATATAAATAGTTCCAATGGCATCTAAGAGTACAAATGGTAGTAAGCATATGTTTAATCAGTTTGTAGCAGTCCATGGAAAATGTTCTGCCCAGTAAGGGGTCACTGGCCCCAAAAATTGTGAGAACTCCTGCCTTAAAGCACAATGCTGACATTCTTCTAGATAATACCTCAAAATGCTGTTAAAGAAATGTTAAATAATGCATTAAATTCTGCAATCAGCTGTATCAAAATAACTTGTTTAAAGCAACACTGGCTCATTGACTTTGATTTAACTGATTTACCAGTTGATTTCTTTTTATTTAACAACTCTGACTCCCTCAATCAAAACGGCTCTATTATGTAGTACCACTACCAGAACCACAGAGCACTTGAACAGGACTGTGTGTGTGCGAGAGTCTTAAATTACACACCTACGTGAGGATATGTGTTTCCTTCCTTTTCTGACTACCACAGGCTGTCAAGACATGGTCAGCCAGCTGACTGCTGCACTGACTAACACAACACTGCAACATAGGGACTCTACGCTACAGGGGATAAAGCAGTGTGTGTGTGTGTGTGTGTGTGTGTGTGTGTGTACTTGATATTATATTATATATTAATATATGTATATTCCCGGCAATTGGTCTCATCAAACAGAGCTCCTGATGAGAGAGAAAGTGAACAGGGTGAGAACATCTGAGAGAAAAAGGCAGCGCTGTGTCATCAGTTCAAAGACATACACAGACAGACACACACACACACACACACACACACACACACACACACACACACACAAACACACACTCATCATTACTAAAAGATGATCCATCCAAAGCCAATAATCCCATAACCGATACCATAATCCATCAGACACGACTCAAAGCCGGAGGATTCAATTACATTCCTGAATTTCATCCATTTATTTCAGTATCATTTCCCTATTCAATGAAAACCTGGTTACTCTTTGTGAAAGTGTGCATGTGTGTACATTGTGTGCACACCCATATGAGTCTACAGCCAAGGGCCGAAGATAAATGCTCGTTGTGTTACTTTCCCTCATTTTAATTAGGCAAAAGGTAATGCCGTTATAATGCAGCCTCATTAAGATCCATGGCCTTAGGTGAGCCATATCACGAAGAATTATCTCATCTTCTGCGACGGCAGCAGCCGTTTAAACGGGAACAAGCAATGTCAGAGCCGCTCCGCAGCATTAATATCACAGTAAAATTGATTGAAAGAGCAAACTGTCTTTGATGGATCATATAAAAGCACTTGCGATATTAAAGCCAGAAAATTCAGTTATCATTCAACACAATGTAACACTGACAATAAGAGGTCTGTTTTGGGGGCGTGTTGAAGCATATTGGTTCCACTCACAGTCATATTATACACTATGAATCACCGTCATGAATCATGAGACAGTCATTCCCATGTGTCAATATTTGAAAGCTGAATGAAAACATGTAAACATGGTGAGATGCACAACAATGATCTCGACAGGCTGTCTGACGTGTACGCCATGTTGGGTTAGTGTCTTGGGAGAGCTGTGGTGATTATATGATATTATGTGCATCTGTTTGTTTGATATGTCCTACAGTACACAGGCCCTTTGTGTGAGGACGTAAAGAAACATAAAGCCTGATTTAAAGCAGAATGCCTATTTATTACAACTTAGGTATTATGTGGCCATCTTTCCTTTATTATTCCTAGTTAAACTTTGACTTACCATGCTTGCCGTGTTGTGCACACTTTTCCTGTGCAATGAGGGCTTGTTGTTGGTGTGTTTTATGCCTTTTTATTAGATCATACCATGCCCCTAGGAACAGCGCTGGGCTGTGAGGTGATTTTGGCGTAAAGTGGCTGCATTTGGTATTGCAGTACAACTATACTTTGATTTCTCTTCACTTTCAGTTTTACCTTCAAATTAAGTGATTTAGAATAAAACACTTTATTTGGAGGCAAAACTGAGGTGTTATCTAAACTGATGGTAATGACTACAAAAATGACAAAAATAAGACCCAAGTTGTAAATACTAACTACCAAAAGGAAAAATTGTGATAAAGTTCCCTCTAGAGTGCCCTTCCTGTAGAGAACAACTGATAAGTGCCCTCTAGGAGTCCTTCCAGTAGAAAAAAAAATGATAAAGTGCCCTCTAGGGGTCCTTCCAGTAGAGAAAACATGATAAAGTGCCCTCTACAGCACCCTTCCAGTGGAGAAAACATGATAAAGTGCCCTCTAGGATGCCGCTAAAGTGGAGAAAACATGATAAAGCGCCCTCTAGCACGCCCCTCCAATGGTGAAAACATGATAAAGTGCCCTCTAGGACGCCCCTCCATTGGAGAAAACATGATAAAGTGCCCTCTAGGATGCCCCTCCAGTGGAGAAAACATGATAAAGTGCCCTCTAGGACCCCCCTCCAGTGGTGAAAACATGATAAAGGGCCCTCTAGGACGCCCCTCCATTGGAGAAAACATGATAAAGTGCCCTCTAGGATGCCCCTCCAGTGGAGAAAACATGATAAAGTGCCCTCTAGGACCCCCCTCCAGTGGTGAAAACATGATAAAGTGCCCTCTAAGACTCCCCTCCAGTGGAGAAAACATGATTAAGTTCCCTCTAGAGTGCCCTTCCAGTGGAGAAAACATGATAAAGTGCCCTCCAGAGTGCCCTTCCAGTGGAGGAAACGCGATGCAGTGCAATATAGGCTGCCCTACATGCTAGAAAACTTGCTGCACGCTGGTTCCCCACCACGTGAAGCTGGTGCCCTTTTTATTTTTTCTGCCCCTTGGACAGCCTGAGTCCGCCACTGTACTACTTCATAACTAATTCATAAATGAGTTTACTTTTACAACAGATTTGGCGAGGGATAAAGTCCCAGCAGCACAACAAGGAAACACAGTTTGCATGTTGGTTTTTACATAGAAATTCATCACTGTTTGTTCCAGCAAATGGCTCAGCCATTAACACACAAATGCTCCCTGCTGAACTGCAGCATTTAGATTCTCTGCTTTCGTCCTCTGCCAGCAGTTCAAGGGGACTTAGAAACTCCAACTGGCTGTATGAAGATCACAAGCTAAGAAGGGTGATGCTGCTTGCATGTACACGGATAAAAACAACAGGGGCTGACCAAGGGTGTGTGTGTGTGGAGGGTCTTTGTTTGTGCCAGTGCATGTGTGTGGGTCCATGCATGTAACAGTGTACAGTGAGGGGTCCTGACCCTTTTTAAGACAGCTTCTCTAAAAACCAGCTTCAGAAGGATTAGAGAGAGAGAGAAAAGAAGACAGAAACACAGACAGAGCAGACTGAGAATGCTTTCAGCTTCAGCAGACACTAATCCTCTTCTTTCTCTCTCTGATAGATGAGAGCCAGCGGAGAGACAGCCAAATGAAAGACTGACACACTGACGGTCACACACACACACACACACACACACACACACACACACACACACACACACACACAGTATAGATGACTCACGAGCCACACATGCTCTGATTTTGTAGTCTGCGTGCATGTGTTTGTGTGTGAGAGTTACCCAGCTTGGAGTGTCCAAAGCAGAAGACGCAGCCATCTGCTCCGTTCACTACCGACTGAATCACCTCGGCAACCGTTCCCGCACACACCTCCGCCTAGCAACAGGAAGATAGAGAGAGATGAAGGAAGAGGGTAAAGAAAAGCATAAATATCTAAACGTATAGATAGACAATTGGGCTGTGTTCCAGATCACATACTTTTTCTTGTTACTTTTAGTATGTACTGCAGCAGCCCGTACTGTTTCATGCAGTATGCATACAATTGGGACCTACAACTTCGTCATAACATTGCACCTTGAACTTTGACCATCTTGCTCACACTCCCTGTGCAGAGGATTGTGGGTCAGAAAAGCCAGAAAAGCTTGCTGGCTTGCATACTGCAACATACGACTGGATGTAGTAGGACATCCTGATACTTCTGGCATGCTGCATTTGACATATTATGTATTGGACATACTAAATATTTTTCAGGCATACTAAATAGTACGGTAGTATGGGTATTGGAAAACACAGTTGGTGTCATGGTCCTGGGTTTTGATTTGTTTCCTATTTTATTTTGAAAGTCAATCTCCCCATGTATGGTTTTACTGACAGGCAATCTAGAAATACATCAAACAACTTTTATAGATGATGGGTGTGTTCCTCATTAGTGTCGCTAATGCTGCGTTAAGCGATAACACTAAGTCAGCTGAATGGGAAGCATGAAAAAGCATCCTGTTAGTCTGACTTGGGAGTATTTGTGCATTATTCCAAGATATAAATTTAACTCCTATTGCTAGCATTTTAGTCACATACATTAAAATTAATCCAAAAATAGCTATTTTCATTACACAGCAGTTGGTTGACTAGTGAAACCAAAAACAAACAAAGAGCATTTAGCTCCTTCATTTGTGATTGACTCTATCAGTGCTAAAGTAATGACATTTTAGGACAGTGAGCTAAGCATAAAGACTGGAAGCAGCGAGAAACATTAGCTAGCGTGGCTCTGTCCAAAGTTCAAAAAGTTTGTGGTTGTTTTTTGTGGGGAGAGTGGTATTGATCTTCTCATCTAACTGTTGATTGAATAAAGGTTAGGTTTTGTATAAAAATCACATCCAAGTCCTTTATTTTGTTAATTCACAATCTTTTCTCTTACCTGTGATGCATCAGGAGCGAACGCAGCATCAAAGGTGAACATCTTTGGAGGGACCTGATTGGCTCCCGCCTTTTTCTGGGAGGCAGCGCTTGGCGACTGATTGACTGAGGGGTCCATGATGGTGATTTGTTTCTTCCTAGGGTCCACTTTGAGGAAGGAACTGGACTCTGGAGCTGTGTCCGACTGAGACACTGGGCAGACACGCACCATCACTTTCACCTGACGGTAAGACACAGAAAACACATATTCAGATAGTGAAACACCAGCCCGTTCTTATTCCAACAAACACGAGGCTTTCATCCAGGAGGTTTTCATCCAGGAGGCTTTCATCCAGGAGGCCGCTGTTTGTGTCCCGTGCATCACAATCAGTTGTTCGTTCTTGTCCCATGTTCACAATGTTCAGTGTCATTTTCACTTCACAAACGTAGTAGTTTTAAGCCCAATCACAATGTTTTTTTCCTAAACCTAACTAAAGTGGTTGTATTGCCTGAACCTAAGCACGTGTTTTTGTTTAATTCACAACATTAAGCGTGTATTTACTGTGACCGAAAAGTGACGCCAAGTAGTCTGACAAAGCGCCGGTATGTGATGAGTTGGGATGAAAATGCGTTGGAAACAACAGAGTTGAACACAATAGAATAGGACAACTTAATCCCTCACAAAAACTCAATACACATGCAGAAGTTCAAGAGAAAATCCCTCCAATAAAAGGATTCACCCAACTTTCACTGGAAGCACTGGTTGGTTTTTGTAATTTTTCTTCAAAATGAAATTATTTCTGGTCTGATTATTTACAAACCAGTGAAATACGACTGTAACCAACAGGCACAAGACACACATTCATAAATGCAAAGAGTGCTAAAATAAGTGAGTGCTAAAAATTGTAACCAGCAAAATGTATCCTTTTTTAAAACTTTGGTGATGCCTTTAGATACAACTATCAATATGTTCAGTACTGTCGCGCTCCTCTCTTGATAAAACTTTAATTTCTGATGGTTTTCTTTGTCATTTTCTGACAAAATTTACACAACTTGATACTATGAACAGATTTGATCATTCTTAGGGATTGTTGCTAGAAGGCATCAGAACTCATCTTATCTATTTAGCCTCGACAAAAGACACTCAAAGAGTCACAACATTCAGCTATTTAGTTCTTTTAAGACTTACATGATATATGTACATGCTCTCTCATCACCTTATTCACCCCAAGCGCGTCTTCTCCCTTCCCTTCATTTACCTGTCACTCTTTCGTTATCTCTTTCTCCCTCTATCCTAAATCCCTTCCTCCTTCTTTCCTCACACCTCCTGTCTACGTTCAGCTCGCTGCCACATATCAAAAGCCTGAAGTGCAGGAATCCTGTTTTAGCTTTCTCTCCTCCTCTCACTCTTCCTTTCCTCCCACTCCTGTCATAAACTGTTAGCATCCACAGTTTACCGCCTGACAGCTGCTGTTGTTTTCTTTGATATCAGAGGAAGCAAAACGCTGCGTCATCGAATCTGAGTGAGTTCCAGAACATTTCACCGTATAAACAACCTTTCCTCTGTTAGTTAAAGATGTTTTAAAGTTTGAGGTACTGTCTAGCAGTTTATTATTGATCTCTTGATCCTCCTCTGGCTCATTTGGGTGAATTGTCTCTCTTATTTTGATCTCTCACTGCTTCCTATATATCACTCTCTGATTCAGTCCGTCTGTCTTCTTCTCTCCATGTTTGTCACTAAATCTTTCTTCCTGCTACATGCTACATGCTTATCCAGGAGATTAAGCCCAGATTTTCCCTTCTGACAATTGGGAGAGAGGCTTGGTTAAAGCAGATGAATGGTGCAGAGTGTCAGATGCAATGAGAGCTTTATGGATTCAGTCTTATAACCACACCAGCTGTCTCAGAGACTCATCATCAAGTATATTAATTTATTTTCTTACACTGTGACATTGGATGGATTCAGAAGTCGGTGGGGATAGTGATAAAGTACCTGAGTCTGTTTACTTTTAAGAGTTATACTTTATACTTTGGTGACAGATTTCTTGCTTTCAGTCACCCTGAATTTCCCTCAACAACTTTGCACATCTACTTTCCAGTGTTGGGCAGTTACATATTACGTAGTGATGCATAAATCCCTTAAATAGCGGAGACGGGACCGCAGGGTCTTGTCTTCTCGTTTTTCTTCTTCTCATTTCTTCTTGTTCTTTTTCTACATATGTTAAATACAACCAATGAGTGGGTGTGGAGGATTTGGAGTCAAGGGCAACTTTGACGGAGCTGAGCTGAGTAAGGAAAGTAAAATAACGTGTAATGTAACTAATTAAACTAATGTAACTACTTTATCAATGAGTAACGTGTAATGAGTAATTGATTACAGTTGAGCTGCAACAATTAATTGATTAGTTGTCAGCTATTAAATTAATCGCCATCTATTTTGGTAATCGATTAATTGTTTGAGTAATTTTTTAAGAAAGAAAAGTCAAAATTCTTTGATTCCAGCTTCTTAAATGTGAATATTTTTTAGTTTCTTTACTCCTCTCTGACAGTAAACTGAATATTTTTGAGTTGTGGACAAAACAAGACATTTGAGGACATCATCTTGGGATTTGGGAAACACTGATCGACATTTTTCACCATTTTCTGACATTTTATACACCAAACAACTAATCGATTAATTGAGAAAATAATAAACAGATTAATCGACAATGAAAATAACTGTTAGTTGCAGCCCTAGATTACAGTTTGCGAGTAACTTCCCCAACACCGCTCCTTTCTGACATCGACAATATCACAGTCGCCATGTGATGTCTCTTTGTTGTTGTCTTGTCACATGCAAACGTTATGTCTCAATACAGGCAATTACCTTTTATTCCATGACTGATCAAATTTGCCTCCAGTTCTTCAGATGCATTTAAATTGTTATGAAGATTTTGGTAACTTCTTGAATTTTAGTACTTGATGATTTAAGTTCCTGGGACTAAAAATAATTTTCTAGTAAAGGCACTATTAAATGTTTCCTCTTATTTAGTTTCCTCACAACCAGCTCTTGCTGCTTTCTTCAAAAGCTGAAGCTCAGACTGTTTGTCAAGGAAGTAAAATGAACAGACAGAATCGGCAAAGTAAAAAATGTAAAATCATGGGACAAGCTGAGCTTCTAGAGTTGCCGTCTAACATGAACAATGACCAGACTGTGAAATCTGAATCAGTGGCAGTTCACGGTAAATTGGCTACAGCTTTGAATGCTGACGGCACAAAATATGTAGATTGTTTTGGACAAGGTAGTTTAAGGCATGACAGATGCAAAGAGCTGAATGTCCCATAAACGGCAAATCAGCTGACAGTACACAGTACACAGGCTGATAGTTAGAAGATAAGCAATTTCTCATCCTTACATTCCTGACGTTGTGAGTTGACAGAAACTGAATGAATGCCTCATTAGTTTTGGCCTCTATGAGATGAGACGTTCTCAATTTGGAAGGCATTGCGGGTTTAGTTTGGCCCTTGATCCTTGAAAGAACACAAATGTATGGACTACTTCTTTTAAAAGATCCAAACTATGAATGAAAATTCAGCATCTGTGTGAACCCTGCCTCTCAGTGTGGTATTGAGAATCAAAGGATGGATGGATAATAGTTTAATAGTATTCAAGTCTGCAGGAGTAAAAGTCCTGACATTTATCATAGATTGATAATACACAGGATACTCTGTTATATTATATTGTTACATTACTAAATGTGTGCTAACTCAACCTTATCTGAGTGCATTGTGACAAATAAAAACAAAGAAAGAAATGAAATCTATTTTTAATTTTATTTTACCATGTGTTTTCTAAACTAGGAAGGATTTCGTCGACAGGTCTCAGAGGTTCAGGGCAGATGAAAAGAGACTAGTGTGTTTATGTGGCTCCTAGGAGGGAAGGAGAGAGAGGAGGAGAGATCTTTTTGTCTGTTTGTGCTTGTTAGCACAGATGAATCATCGTCTGAAGTGTGATTCAACACTGCGCTTCCAGTTAAACGCCACCATGGGATTACGAATCTCACAGTAATCCCAAAACACTCCCCAAACCCCACTGCACTCTGAGATAGAGCCTTCACAGAATAAATAGAAAACTGTTTGTGAGTTAAACTATACATTTACTGACAGACCCATTAGCTGTGATTATAAATAAAAATGGGTAAACAAGTCAGTGACAAGAAGGAACATATATTTAAGTCTTTGTATCATATGTCAAATGTAGAGCATAGTATATTCATGTTGGAGCTTGACTTTATTTCTCAAGTAAATTGGATTATTAATTAATTAGCCTCCACCGCATTACTGTGCTGCTAGATAACGTCAAACATAAAGCAATTTTCTACAAAAGCGATAAAAACAAATGGTACAAATTATTTGCCATGAATGATTTAATGGCCCTGAAACAAAGAGACAAAGGCAGCCAGAACAAGGTCGTGTTATACTGAACAAATGCACCTAGAATGATAAGTGTTTTATAAAAAATGAAAGCATAAAAGCCTGCTAGTAAATAATATACTGCCGCGTAAAAAGCACAAAGGCAAATAACATTCGAAGAGCTGTTTATGTGCTCTTTCTTTCTCTCTAGCTGCAACACACAGACACAATACAGCCCATTAACAGGCTTTCCTTTGGTTGCATCATTAAATGACCATAGGCCATTTGAGAGTTGGTTCAATAAATTGTGAGTGAGTGAGTGTGTATGAGAGAGTGTTTGTGTTAAAGTCTTTCTCAGATGAAGGTAATTGCACTTGTGTGTAAATTTAAAAGTGTGTCCACGAGGATGTGAGATAAACTGAGACGCCGCCCGAATACAATAAATTTGTAACCTTGGTGACCTGGGAAACGTCGGATACTAAGGCTTAATGTCAGGTCAAGAGTTCTATAGCACATCCCAAACACACACTCACACTTTTCAGTGCTACGCCCTCTCCTGACCCCAATAAAAGAGCCCTTCACATCAGTAAGAGCCTGAGGGGAAGGATTTTACCGTTGCACACTTTACAAGGCGTAACTCATAAAGTCTCCCCGCCCCCTGAGAGCCCATTTCTTCCTCACGTCTAAGAGTGTGAAAGGTAAGAGGGTTGTCAGTGTGTGTGTGTGTGTTTGAGATATAAAGGTGGACATGGAATCACATTATGGCCTCCATAATGTGATTCCATGTCCGCTTCTCAAAATATTGAGGGTGTCATTCAAGGGGCCATTAACCTCCATTCACCTTTTTTCAAACTATCAAAGCTCTGTGGTGATGACCAACATAACAACATCAGGGAAACTGATGCATCAGCACAATTATGCCACCTTTAAAGATGCAGTGTGTAGGACTCGGTGGCATCTAGTGGTGTGGTTGCATATTGCAACCGAGTACCCCTCCACTCACTCCTTCCTTTCCAAGACTATGATAACGTGACCCGCCGAGTGCAAAACCGTGGTAACGTCGTTCACTACTACTTTAGGAGCAACGAAAGTCGCACAGCGGCTGGTGGTACCACGGTTTTGCACTCTGCGGCTCACGTTACCGCAGTTTCACAAGCGTGTCGGAGAACTGTGGTGGCCTTCAGGTAACGTAAAAACGTGAAAGGCTCTCTCTAGAGTCAGCGTTTGGTTTGTCCGTTCTGGGCTTCTGTAGAAACATGGCAGAGCAACATGGCGGACTCTGTGACGAGGACCCGCTGCCTATATGAAGGGCTCATTCTAAGCTAACAAAAACACAACTATTCTTAGTTTCAGGTGATTATACACTAATGAAAACATAGTTATAAATATTATATTCCAATTCAGCTAATAGATCCACTGAAATGTTACACACTGTTCCTTTAAGAGATGGATATGAAAATTACCTTTGGTCTACAGAAACAAAAAAAACCGAATGTAAACTTTTGAACCTGAGTCCAGCTCAACTGTTTGTCTGCATGCGTGATCAAACCCACTCCCACAATACTCTCAGAGGATCCTTGGCCTCGTTCCACTGGTGAATCAATACATGTGGCAAAGTGCTGCAGCCACTATGACATACAGGGACACATGCAGGAGGAACACAAAGCTAATGGACCCTTTGTTCTTCTAATGAAAAAGAAGGAAGAGAGAGAGAGAGAGTTAGTGGTGTTTGTTTCAGAAAAGATAGATGAAGGAAACTAGTGAATGACTTTATTGATCCCAAGAGGGAAATTAAATCGTCATAGCAACCAGATACATTGACAACAGGTACCTGAGCACAGCTAAAGATGACACTAAAATGAAGAAGCAAGAGAGAGAGAAAAAGGTCATTAATAACTCTCCAGATACTAACAGTGTGTCTACCTCCCTGATGCCTTCATCCCTCTCTTGTTCTCTCTGCCCTCTTCTCTCTCTGACTCCCACTTCCACAACACCTATACACCTTTCCCTTCATCAGTCTCTCTTCATGTTTGAAAAACATCGCATTGCTCGATAGCACTGTCCACCCACTCCATTCCCACTGCTCCCTCCATTTTCTCTGTGTCTCATCTCCCCGTCTCACTTCCTCTCCCAGAACAAATGACGAGACAAATCAGTCTCTTTCCTTGTATCCGCTCTAAACTTTCCTCTTTTCTCTCACACTTCATGCTGCAGTGAATACTGATGAAAGGTGGTGAGCTGCAGAAATGAAGACTAGGAAAAAAACACGAGGAAGAGATGCTAGAGAAGTGAGTGTTTCTTTGACTCTTTCTTTTCTCTGTGAATATTTAAATTCTAGTTGATTTAGAGAAGAATTGATATCTGTGCTCGGCTGTAATGTGTGTCTGAGCATGTATGTTAAACTACCACTGTGTCTGACATATAGGTCTGCTGATCACGCCTGGAACAGCTTGGCGGTTCATTTCCATGCTAAAGGGTACATGCTATGACAGATGTTGAGACAAGGAGTCATGCTTTTTTTTTTTTCCTGAGACACTGACCTGACCTCTAATTCCCCCTCTTGGCTACAGAGCTTCCTGTCCCTCCTCTTTATACACCACACTCAGACACAATGAAGTCTTTGAGCAATTTAAGTGAAGGAATTCAGCTAAACAGCAACAAACAGGTCTGAGCTGAGAGGAAGATTGTTCGATAGCCCCTCACAGCAGTGTTTCATTACTATTGGCCGGAAAATCAATAAGAGACCGAGACTGAGCTCTAATTGGTTCCCAAAGACTGCAGAAACACACATTCGTGCAAACACATGTACAGAGAGATAGATACAAATACCATATGGGAATAGCAAGTTTAGGCTTCAGATCAATTCTAATTTTAACTAATTTATTCAATCCAGCTCAGCTCACAGTATCGTCAGTGGAGGTTCTGCACTCTGAGGTTTGAATGTGTGTGTAGTAGGACAAGGATGAGCCACTATATATTAGATAAAACACCTTGTTTATACCAGAAATGGTGAAATAACAAAGCCATGTAATTTTTGATAACATATTACTGGACAGTCCAAGTTAACTATGTACACACTAACAGAATTAAATGTCACAAAATGTGACTTGCATATTTGGTCTCAAGTGACTTACATGATCTAAGCCCTCACTCAATAATAATAAATAATAATGAATTTAATTTATATAGCACACTTTAAAATACAGCAAAATCTCAAGGTGTTTCACACAATATCTATGTATAGATAACTCCACCTGCATATATCATTTGTTGTTTATAATACTCTTATACAAATTTTTAATACAATATTTATCAGTATGCAACTTATAGTTAAGCTCTTATTCATCAGAATATAACACATGTCGATCATTTGCACTTTAATTACAATCTGTATATATGTATATGTACATACTGTACACCAATTTATCCTCATTTGTATATATTGTCAGCACTTTACTAGTTTGCACTCTGGTTAGATGCAAAACTGCATATCGTTGTACTTGTACTATGTGCAATGACAATAAAGTGTAATCTAATCTAATCTAACAAAGGGTAAAACAATCACAATACAATGTTAAGACAATTTACACAAGAAGGAAGAAATTAAAAGCGTAAAAATAGGACAAATAAGATTATAGACCAATTATTTCCTGACATAAGTTAAAAGCAACTAAAATCATTCAGTGTTTAACATGAGAGGATGAGGCTGCTGATATTCCTATTGTCAATTCCATAAAAAGACCAAAGCCTAATAAAGCTTATTCCTCTCTTCATTTACCTCCAAACATGATTAAAAACACAGTAAATAATACATCCTTCTTGATAAATACATAAATATTCGCATCAAATGTGTAGCTGAAAATAGTCCCCTAAAAAGGCACTATTTACTCCTGTTTGAGTAACGTTTGCTGTTTTAGGAAATTACTTGGCCTTGACACTCCTACTTCCATCGTCAGCTCCAGAAAAAACAATGCGTTTAATTTATGGCTGGGTATCGTTTAAAAAATTACAATGCCAGTACCAGTACCCTTAAAGTGATACCGATACCAGTAGAGTACTTCATTCAATACCCATCATTTGAATGGAAGCTGCAGACATCTCCGTGTTCAGAGCCGTATGCAGGCAGGCAATCCCCGCTGTATGGGTTGTACTGTACCTGCTGCGGTAGTGAGTCAATCACACGTCACATTAAATCGAAGAAGGCTTGTGGTGATTGGTTGAGAGTGAAACCTTACAAAACTCTTTTTCTAGATCTGGGCACTACAAGGATCGATTGCAAGTAAAGTTTGACTGGAGAAGTTTCAATAATACTTGGTACTGGGTTATTTCGGTCGACAAAACACATTGTTGATTTTGGTCTTTTCATGGGATTTGTTGACAATAAGATTAAGATTAATCCCACACCAGACACTGCTTTTCACACCACTGTGAACAATAGTTGAAAGTATTGTACACAATGCTGGTGGTACATTAATAGGAAGCGGAGTGTCATTATTGGACTATAAAGTCTCTCTGAGCATTGTTCTTATAATTTATTTATATCAATGAGAGTAGGCTAATTAACAGGAGGACATATCTGTATAATGCAATACTGTTCAACAGCACCACAAACTACATCCTATACTGTATATGCTATTTTTATGTTTTTTTTATTTATTAATATATTTGTTTTACAGTGTCCCCCCCACTTCTGAAACCAAACCTACTGTACACCCTTGCAGTCATTTAATATGGTGCGGCAGAAGCATTTCTTGCTATAACATGATAAGTCAGAGTAAAATGATCTTCTAAATTGACTGAAGAAAGGAATTACGTGGCTCGCATGTATATCATATCTATGTCATATCTATGTCATTTTATATAGCAGTGAATCACAAATTAATCTCAGGAGGCTTTTACAGACTGCAAAACACCCACGCAAACACGGAAAATACAGTAGGAAAGAGTGAGGTGTGTGCGTGTGTGCGTGTGTGTGCGTGTGTGCGCGTGTGCGCGCGTGTGCGTGTGTGTGCGTGTGTGTGCGTGTGTGTGCGTGTGTGTGTGTGCGTGTGTGCGTGTGTGCGTGTGTGCGTGTGTGCGTGTGTGTGTGCGTGTGCGTGTGCGTGTGCGTGTGCGTGTGCGTGTGCGTGTGCGTGTGCGTGTGTGTGTGTGTGTGTCAGTGACCTGCCAATACTGACAGCATTCATATTTCAGCTACAAGGTGGAACAAAGTGGCTCCTGGATTCCCATAACAGACTCACTCCCTCATTTAGATACAAGACACACAGACACCCAGATAGGCATGAAGACACACAAATGGCCGTGGAAAATGCACTTGCTCATGCTCGCTCATGACACAGACGCACACAGCTTGTGGCCTGAGAGGGATCGCAGCTGCTATTAAAAATTGATTAGCTGTCATGGTATCATTTTCCCCCAAGGTCAAGTCGCAATCTGTGAGTGTGCATGTGTGTGTGTGTGTGTGTGTGTGTGTGTGTGTGTGTGTGTGTGCAAAATGCTAGCTTCAGGGATGAAAGCGGTGGGAGAAAAAAAAAACTCCCACAGTCCTTCATTGTCATTCATATATGGAGAAGAGCAGAGAGGGTGGGGCTGAAGGGATGGTAGGGCAAACGATAAGACTTATCCTTACACTAGATAAGAGAGATGAGGTGAAGATAGGTTACAGAGGGAGCGAAGGAGAGAAGACAAGAGAGGCGAGAGCTCCCCATATTAGCTTTCATAAGATTTTTAATAATATTTCTCATCCCTCTTCTTCTTTCTTCTTAGTCCTCTTGGCCCCCTTGGGAGCATAGGGCGTCCACCATGGATCTCCACCTCACTCTCTTCTGTGCAGTGGTCTTTGCTTCTTGCCAGGAGGTCCCGATCTTGTTTAACTCGTCAAGCATAGACCGTCTCCAGTTGTTTTTTGGTCTCCCTGGCTTCCTCTTTCCTTGTGGGTTGTAGTCCAGAGATTGTCTTGTTATGTTTGTTTCTTGTTTTCTGAGTGTATGCCCGATCCATCTCCACTTTCTCCTTTTGATTTCTTTGTTGATTTGCTCCTGGTTTGTCTGTTTCCACAGGTCTGTATTTGTAATTTTTCTGGGCCACCATATCCTCAGTATGTATCGGAGGCAGTTGTTGATGAACACTTGCAGTTTGTTGGTGATTGTGTTTGTGGTTTTCCAGGTTTCACAGCCATAGAGAAGGACAGATTTTACATTTGAGTTGAAAATTTGGATTTTTGTGTTTTTGGAGGGCTGGGAAGAGAGCCATACAGGTCGGAGTGTTCTGAAGGCATGTCTTGCTTTGCTGATGCGTAGCTCCACATCCTTATCTGCTCCTCCGTCTGTGCTGATGTTGCTTCCCAGGTAGACAAACTCTGCCACATTTTCTAGGGGTTGCTCCTTGATATTTATTCCTTGGTGGGATTTAGTGTTGATCCTCATGACCTTGGTCTTTCCAATGTTGATCATGAGGCCTAGCTGTTTGCTGTGTTCATGTAATTTGTTTGTCTTCTGTTGCATTTGTGTGTGTGTTCCTGAGATCAGTGCCAAGTCATCTGCAAAATCGAGTCCACTGTAACCCCGTCCTTTGGCCATCCACTGACTTTTTCATAGTCCAATCGATGGCAACAAGAAAGAGCAGTGGAGACAGAAGACAGCCTTGTCGTACTCCTGTTTTTATTTGGAGGGTGTCTGATAGCTTTCCATTTGAAATGACTTGGCCCGTGAATCCATTGTACATACATTTAATGAGATTGACCAGTTTTATGGGTATTCTGTAATGTCGGAGCAGCTTCCACAGGATGTTTCTGTCTAGGCTGTCGAAGGCTTTTTCAAAGTCAACAAAGTTGATGAACAGTGATGACTGCCATTCGATGCACTGCTCGACAATTATTCTGAGTGATGCAATGTGATCTGTACAGGAGTTGTTCTTCCGGAAACCTGCTTGTTCCTTCCTGAATATCTTGTCCAGTGGTTCTTGCATTCTATCCAAGATGATTCGGCAGAGGATTTTGCTGGGGACTGAGAGAAGCATGATGCCTCTCCAGTTCTTGCATTCACTGAGGTTGCCTTTCTTGGGAATTGTGACAATTAGCCCTTGTTTCCAGTCATTGGGTACCTCCTCTTTTACCCAGATCTCATTTAGAAGCCCGTGGAGGATGTCAGCGGTGGCACTGATGTCTGCTTTCAGTGCATCAGGGGGGATGTTGTCCTTTCCTGGTGCTCTGCCGAGCTTCAGTTTTTTGATGGCTCTTTTGATTTCTTCCTTTGATATCCTTTCACAGTTGATGTTTAGGTCTCGTCTCGCTTCTTCAATGTCTGGGGGGGTGTCTGGAGGAGGTCTATTGAGGACTTCCTCAAAGTGTTCCTTCCAGCGCTCTAGTTGTTGGGAGTCTTTAGTGAGAAGGTTTTCCTGTTTGTCTCTGATAGGCCGGCTAAAGCTCTTGTTCTTACCAGCTAACTGTCGGGTAATTTTGTACAATTCCCTTGCGTTGTTCTGCCTGGCTGCTGCCTCTGCTTTGTTGGCGAGCTCCTCCGCTTGTGCTTTTTTGTCCCTCTTGCAGCTCTTTCTGACGATTATGTTCTTTTGTTGGTAGTCTTGTCGGAGGCCTTCCTTCTTATTGCGGTCTGTCTCTCTGTTGAGTTTCAGTTTGATGTCTCGCCTAGCTTCAATCTCCCTCCATGTTGGATCAGTAATCCAGTCTTTTCTTTTGGGGTCTCGGTACCCCAGGACAGTTTCACATGTGTCAGTGATAGCCTTCTTGCATCTTTCCCAGTTGTCATTTATGTTTTCTCCCTCTGCTAGGGTTTGGAACTGGTTTCGGAGTAGAATTCCCCATTCTTGCCGTGCCTTGATGTCTTTTAGTTTTCTTGTCTCAAATCTTCTCTGTACCCTGTTTCCAGCTTTCTGTTTTACTGCCAACTTCATCCGGAGTTCTCCCACGAGAAGATGGTGATCTGAGTCTATATCGGCGCCCCTCTTGACTCTGACATCGAGGAGAACTCTCCTCCATTTCCTGTCTATTGCAATGTGGTCGATCTGGTTCTCTGTGCGGTGGTCCGGAGATATCCATGTAGCTTTATGGGTTTGTTTGTGTGGGAAAAGACTGCCTCCAATCACCAACTCATTGAGGGCACAAAGGCTTGCAAAGAGAAGCCCGTTCTCGTTCATCTGCCCCAGACCTTCTGTCCCCATTGTTCCCTTCCAGTCGTTGTTATCCGTTCCAATCTTGGCATTCATGTCTCCCATCACAATCTTAATGTCTCTCTTGGGAGCCTTTTGGAAAACTGCCTGTAGTTGTTGGTAAAAAGTTTCTTTCACTTCAAACACAGCAGTGTTGGTTGGAGCGTAGCACTGAATGCATGTGATATTGCGTCCTTTGGATGCGAACCTGGCTGTGATGATCCGTTCTGATATTGGTTCCCATTCTATGAGACTTTTAGCTGCGTCTTTTGATAGGAGTAGTCCTACTCCATATGTGTGGGGGTCTTCTTCCTTTGGGTTGCCAGAGTAGAGGAAGGTCTCTCCAGTGGCAGTTCTTACCTCTCCAAAGGTGTTCCATCGGCTTTCACACACCCCGATAATGCTTATGTTGTACCGTTGCATTTCCTTGGCCAGTTGTGCCAGTTTTCCTGTCTGGTATAATGTTCTAACATTCCAGCATCCAATTCTCGTTCTTGACTTAAGCTTCAGCAGACTTTTCACCCCTTGAGGTCTCTTTTGAGTTTGCCCCAAGGGGTTCATGGGTCCCATTTGAGGGTCGTCAGTTAGGCTTAGGTCACTTTCGAGGTAAGTATCCATAGTTTCAGTTTCTGTAATCATTTATTTAACAGCAGGGTGGGTGATTAGCCCAAGCTGCCGTTTCCACAAGTTATCCGCAGTGGTCGTAGACCACTTTTCTAAAAGCTCCATGGTCAAGAGGCAGTTTCAATCACTCTTCAGATATATTAAACCATATTTAGATCAGGTATGATACAGAACCGTGGATGAAGTGGAGCAGACAGCTTAAAGAAGACTATGTATGTAAGCCTCGGGGCAACTGTGAATGGCTCATGTATTTGTGATCCAGCCTGGAACCAGACTCAGAGTCTGCAGTCATGCTAGCGGCTCTGTGAGGCTGTACTCAGACACAGCAAAGCTTTGAGCTAAATGCTGACGTCAGCATGATAACATGCCCACAATCACAATGCTTCACATGCTGATATTTAGCAGGAAATATTTACCATGTTTACCATCTTAATTTAACATGTTAATATTTGCTAATTAGCACTAAACACAAAGTACAGCAGAGACTGCCAGGGAGTGTCATTAGTTTTGGAGACATTTGGCCATAAACCAAAGTAGCCTACTGGACACATTTGACCTGATGATGGCATTAGAGGAAAAGTTAAGCAGTCATAAACATAACTGTCTCTATGAAATGGCAATCCATCCAATAGTAATTGAGATATTTCAGTCACACTTACTGACAGACCGACTTTGCCATACATAAAGCCATGCCACTATTGTGGATGAATCACAGACTGTATATAAAAAGTGGACGTAGTCACTATGACGTCACCTATTGGTTTGTGGACTGTCGTTTTGAAACCTCAAGTTCAGCATTTTTGACGTTGTCATCTTGTTTTTTTGCAAAAAGAAGTAACATGAGAGGGTGGATCTAAGTACAACCGAATGATGAATAAGACATTTTTAGGCGACCAAAAAGGTTATAATTAACTTTCATGAACTGAAAACACACTGTGAAAGGGTTAAAGTTCTAAGACGAAAACACGGACAACTCCCAGACTGGACAACGCTGTGGTAGTGACCTGTCAATCACAAAGTAGCCACGCCCTAAAGCATACCCTGCTTTGTGGTCTATTTGACTCTAAATGGGACCATCATTTACTAAATGAACATCATGCTGCATTGAAGAAGACTTGAAACTGCCGATTGAGACCATAAACTCATGTTTACAATGTTTACTGAGGTAATAAATCAAGTGAGAAGTAGGCTCATTTTCTCATAGACTTCTATACGATGTGACTTATTTTTGCAACCAGAGGGGTCGCCCCCTGCTGGCTGTTAGAAAGAATGCAAGTTTAAGGCACTTCCGCATTGGCTTCACTTTTCAGGCCCGGAGGTAGACTACTGGGATAAATGCAATACCCATATTCACTTTTTTCAGGTATTTGGTCATAAATTTAAGTATTGGACAAAATAAAAACAAGATTAATTTAGGGATCACCAAAGTTACTACAATTAATCCAGAGGGGAACATGAATATCTGTCCCAAATTTCATGAAAATCCATCCAATAGTTGTTGAGATATTAGATTTGAGATTCAGTCTGGACCAAAATGTTGGACCGACCGACGGGCAGACTGACATTGCCATCCCTAGAGCCACATTTTCTGTAAAGTTAAAGTGTTTAATGACAGTCAGTGCATGCAGGGAGAAGGAATTATAACTCCATAATTTAGCAGTCATACACACATTCTATCTCAGCTGCTGCTAAATGACACTCACTGACTCGGTTTGCGAACCTCGATGAAGCCCATAGCTGATAAAGATGCCTAGAAAGCAACTAGAAAATAAGATGTCTTTCTTACTTACCGATGAAGATCGTTTTTATGCAATTGCTGTTGGCGATCCGCAGTATTTTTCATATATATTTTTTCATCTGACAGCTTCAAAAATGTGTCACGTGCAGTCTGCAGTTGGTTTCCTAAGTGATAAAATATACACAGCTTAATTTCCTCGACTGATACAAATCTCCCCCAGCAGCCAGGGGTCTGAATGGAAGGCTCCCAGCTGGCTGATTTGATTAAAGTGAAACGGAGCTTACCAACAACACATGTAGAGAAGCAGCGCGTATAGAAATAACAGAGGGGAGTTTGAGATACAGACGCCAGTCAGAGACGTCCACTGAGGGATACATCTGGAACAAGGCTCTCTCTCTCTCTCTCTCTCTCTCTCTCTCTCTCTCTCTCTCTCTCTGTGTAACACACACACACACACAGCAGCACATCTGACCTGTGCAGGTTGATTTCCCCTGGCTTTAAATGTGATGTCTCAATCTGTTTTCTGCCATATTAACATCGGGGAGAACACTAACCCCCCATCACACTGGCAGACAAGCCCATGTATTCCGCAGGATGTATCGTACACACTTACACCAGGGGCTTTGCCGCTTCCTTGACATCTTTCATTGTACACTGTAATCCTATAAATGTGTGAGCATGCAAGCCTGTGTGTGCATGTGTGTGTGTGTGTGTGTGTGTCTGTCTGAGCGTGAATGTGTGCAAATGCCATTTCAGCAGGGAGCCGACCCCCACTGCAGGTGACATTTTTACTGGAGAAATGTCACCACAGCCATTTTCTTCCCATATGTTTGCGTGTGTGTGTGAGAGTGTGTTTGATTGGGTTTTGGCAAGCTTCAATTGATTTCACAGGAGAAGCTTGTTATTTTCCAAATGCCAGAATATTTTCCTGCCTTGGTACCGTAGCCTGTCCTTTTATTCCCCATTTCTTTCCAAACCACAGCAATGATGGCTTATCAGCCAACATGTCAGAAACACTGGTTAAACAGGGAATTTACAAATTGGCATTCAAGTTAAACCAAGGAGACAGTTAGCTTAGCTTAGCATAAAGATTGGAATCAGGGGAAAACCAAGCCCCGAGGAAGTGCACCGGGCTTTGAAGCAGATTTTATATAGTGGCCTAACGGTGGTAATACAACTTCCATGACCGTCACGTGATGCCATTGGGCACAAAAATACTTTTTCCTATAGACTTACATTGGGAAAGAGACGTCATTAGGTCCTAAAAGTTGTAAAATGCACTAATAGCTGAATCCAGAGTTATTTTCCTTCCTCCGTTCACGTGAATGAGCCCCAGTCCGAGGGCTGGAGTGAGGGCTGGGAGGCCCTTACTCTACGGGCCCAACGGATGCGGAGGATCACTGGAAGATCAGGGTAATTTTATACTTGGAAGCCAAGCTTTTCTTGCTTCATGCACCACTAAGCAACTTTCGTAGGAATGAACGGGGCTCCGCCTCCAACGCTGTGTCCAATTCTCTTTATACATCCATGGGGGAAACAACTAGTCTGGCTCCGTACAAAGGCAACAAAATCCCCAAATTCACATGTTGTATCTTGTTTGCTTAATCCATACAAAAACTGAAGTGTAAACGTTCAAGACTATTTCTTGGCTGGGAGCCAGACTAGTTGTTTCCCCCCATTTTTCTTTACGCAAAACTAAGCTAAGAGTCTCTTGGTTGTAGCTTTATATTTAACGGACAAATATGAGAGTGGTATCCGTCTTCTCATCCAAAGTCAAGTCAATAAAACACATTTTCCAAAAGGTAAAGCTCCTCCTTTAACAATGAAATAAAGACAATTTCTTTCAATTGACTTGCTTTTCAGATCCATTTGTTGCAGTTGATTGAGGACGGGCAGGCTGCCAGCAGGGCAACAGGAAGACAAAGTTGGTACGTAGCTAAAACGACTGGACACCTTAATCAAAGTCACACCATAACACAGATCAGACCAGAATGATTGCTGTGAGGCGTCCACATGACTGTGAGAAGGAGGGAGTCTGGCAGTAGTAATTAAACAGTAGTAGCAGCAGGCTAGTACACAGCACGGCCGGCCAGACAAGCTAATCACTGCTATCACAAGATCACAGAAGATCATAGTGGGATCAAACAGAAGCCAGAGTGAGAGACAGACAGACGGTGAAGCCGTTCTGTGTGTACGTGCTTCATAATGTATACAGTATATGGGGTTTTAGTGTATAATGTCAGTATAATTTGGCTGTTATGTGTGTGAGTGTGCTTGTAAATATGTGAGTGTGAATCTGTCTCCCTGACAACTGAGGGGACATCTGTCACCTCCATATGGAGGGAAACGGAGATAGAGACTCACCGGGGGGACGAACACAACACATAAAATAATCAGTTGCACAAAAAGACAAATAAAATATAAAAGACCTCAACTTAAATATGATTGAGAGATTTCTAGACTAGAAATAAAAAATGCTTCTCATGTGAAAGCATTTCTACCTACATAGTCACATTTCTGAACATCATTACTGCTTTAACAGTTGATTTTACTGTAAATCAATTGTTAGAAATTATCTGAAATGTGTTTTATTTGAAAGTAGGCAGGTGCGAGTGACAGACAATATGGGAAACCAGTAAAAAGATCATGAGTCAGACCTAAAACACATTGTGACTGAGTCGAATTTAGATCATGTAGTATATATTACTCTATAATACAGTACTTCTGGGTAGCTTGTGAGTTTTCCTCTGGGGATCAATAAAGTCTCATTGATTTAATAAATTATAATTTACTTGTTTTTTATATTTTGTATTCTTTCTCAGAATGAGGAGGTGCATAAGTCTAGTTTTATCTCAGAACACTTAAATTACAATATGTTGAATGGTTATTACGAAATTTTTGCCCAATGATGCCAAAAAGATTTTGGCCATTGCAGGTTTAAGTACATTACTTGAGTAAACATACTTAGTTACTTTTCAACCCGGTGTCCGAATGGTTATAGTGCATGCTACATAACTGCAAGTTCTATGTTTTTTTTTCAAGCCTTTGTTGCATGTCATGCCTCGCTGTCTCCCCCTTGTTTCTGTCTGCATCTTCACTGTCAACTGTCCAACATTGTCACACATGCAAGTACAGACAGACAGACAGACAGACAGACAGACAGACAGACAACTAGCTCACAACTAGTTGTGATGCACTCTCTCAGTTTCATACTCACACCTATGTGAACACAAAAACACAGCAGGACCTGTGGGGTCCTCTGTGTACTGTAATGGATATGGCTGTTTGATGTCTGTTTGATTTTGTCCTCCATAGTCATTCTTTTTCTAGCGGTGAGGACACACACACACACACACACACACACACACACACACACACACACACAGAGAGAATCAGTGAGCCTCTCACTCAAACGGTGGAGGAGGGGGCACTAAAAACTCATTACATGGACGATCAATATTGCACACACTTGAGAAGCATGAAACGCCCCCACTTCCACAACACACACACACACGCACACACGCACACACACGCACACACACACACACACACACACACACACACACACACACACACACACACACACACACACACACACACACACACACACACGTTTCATCAACCATTGGCAATGGTGACAGATGACTTTTGTCAGCCTGAGATGTGTTACCCTGGTAACCATTAGGCTGCATTCCAGTATGGTACCGCAGGGGTGACACACACACACACACACACACACACACACACACACACACACACACACACACACACACATACCAGTACATACATTTAGACAAACTGACCAAGGTCATGATAAAATACTACATCTCAATATTTTAGAACTTTCCAGTATTTAAAACGAGATCACCAAATGCTGTCACTGCTTATAAATATTTTCAATAATATTAATAATCAAAATCAACACTTTTTGTCAAAGCAGCAGTGCTTCCATTCGCCACAAAATGGATTTATATCATAAATTAGGCAACGTCAAATTAAAAACCTCAGTACACAAATGACAACTGACATAAACTTACACTAATAAAACCAGTGACTTTTGCATCGACTGATTTGGATTTTGCAATGTTTTTTAATGTAGAGTCAGAGTTGACATCAATCATAAACTTTATAACATACCGAATGTGTCTGAGACAGTCTTAACTGAGGCGAGACGTTTGCTGAACAGTTTTTATCAATCGCAAGTGATCTGTCCGAGTAACTTCTAGCCAGTCTAAAAACAAAAACAGTTCATTCACTTCATTGCGACACATCGAAGCAACGTGTCAGACACCGTAGCATCCAACATCAATGGCAACAGCTAGTCTCAAGCATTAAACACACAACTGTCAGTAAACTTGCAATATGAAATGCACTAAATTATGTCAAGTACATAGAGTAGGGCTGTCAATAAATTAGAACATTTAATCACGATTAATCGCACATTTTGTATCTGTTCAAAATGTACCTTAAAGGGAGATTTGTCAAGAATTTCATACTCCTATCAACATGGGAGTGGACAACTATGCTGCTTTATGCAAATATATGTATATATTTATTATTGGAAATCAATTAACAACACAAAACCATGACAAATATCGTCCAGAAACCCTCACAGGTACTGCATCTAGCATGATAAATATGCTTAAATCATAGCATGGCAAACTCAAGTCCAACAGTTAACAACAGCTGTCAGTGTGTCAGTGTGCTGACTTGCCTATGACTTGCGTTAAAACGATTTTGCGTTAACATGTTAACTTTGACAGCCCTAACATAAAGAGATAAAAGTGAATTAATTCTCCATTAAGAACAAACCAGCACATACATACTCCACTTTCTGAAAAAGTGACACATATTGTATTACATGCATGTATTTTGGACTGTCTTTGATGTTTATCTGCATGAATTAAAAAATAAATACTAAATAGAATAAATAATACTAAACTATATGTTTTAAGGTAGACTTTAAGGTTTAAGGTAGTAGTTTTCCTTTACCTTTCCGAGCCCAGGGGTGTCTTTGACTTTGTTGGCTGCACGGAGAAGACAGGGTGGAGCCGGGGGAGGGGCCATCAACAGGGCGGAGCTGAAATTGGTGGGGAACAGAGGAGGGTCGCATGACGGTGATGATGATGTCACTGGGGCCGTGACTGCGGCGGTCTTCTGCTTCTTCTTCTTGGACGCTAAGTTCAACTTTTGTGCAGCTCTGAGAGGAAAGCAGAGAGAGAGAGAGGAAAGGAGAGAAGCCAGTCCATCAATCAAATCAATATGTTAAAACTATACCCTTTAACTATGCACTTTATCACTGTAAAACAATATTGTTAACACTAAATAAAATATATAAGGAGATGAGGAAGGACAAGAAGGATGGTGGCGCATATGTATGCACACATGGGTCTATGATTACATCCTCATAGTTTGCCATAGTACAACCCTGGCAAATATGCTAATTGCAGAATAGAGCTCGATTACACTCACACACACACTGCTGTTTACATATGTAGCAACATCTGGATGGGGAGTGGTTCATTTGCTTTCTTGCTGCTCAATTCCCTGCAGCATTCAGCTCAAACGAAGCCACCAGAAATGATATTTATACTCCATCTATTCTGCACTCAGATTCTCCGTATTCGCTCTCTCCTTTTAATTTCAACTTCTAAATCTCTCTTCTTTTTCCTCCCGTCCTCCTCGCTTTCTCATTTCTTACTTCAACACGGCAGGTTCTTCCTGTCTGCTGGTACTTCACATCTTCTGTAGTGTCTAACTTTTTCTCCTCTTTCTTTCTTCCCCAGCAGAAACACCACATATCCGTATAATAGACTGAATTTCTGCTTTAAGCTACATGAAAGGAATTTATAGTAAAGAAGAGACAGTTATGCACCAGTGGTGGAAAGAAACTAAGTACCTTCACTCAAGCACTGTACTTAAGGACACTTGAGGTACTTGTACTTTTCTTGAGTATTTCCATTTAATGCTACTTTATACTTCTATTACAATACAGTTCAGAGGGAAATATCATATGTTTTACTCTACTACATTTAGTTTGTTTTGAGTTAAAGGAACAGTGTGTAACATTTAGGGGGATCTATTGGCAGAAATGGAATATAATATTTATAACTATGTTTTCTTCAGTGTATAATCACATGAAACTAAGAATTGTTGTGTTTTTGTAAGTTTAGAATGAGCCCTTCATATCTACATAGGGAGCGGGTCCTCTTCACGGAGTCCGTCATGTTTCTAGCCCAGAACGGACAAACCAAACACTGTCTCTAGAGAGAACCAAAAGGCCACCATAATTCTCCAACACGCTTGTGAAACTGCGGTAACATGAGCCGCAGAGTGCAAAACCGTGGTACCGCCAGCTGCTGTCTGACTTCCGTTGCTCCTAAGGTAGTGTTATTATGTAAGGATGGCCTCTGAGCGAGGCGAACGGCGTTACTATGGTTTGCTCTCTGCGGCTCACGTTACTGCAATCTTGGAAAGAGAGGAGTGAGCGGAGGCAACTTTTGTCAGCATTGGCTTTGCGAGCTTCAGGGCTGATTTAAAACAGTAGGTGGTGTGTTGAGACATTTTCAACCCATGGAATGCTGATTTTTATAAATTATTAAGAAATGTGAATATTAACACTTGCATTGGTGTGTTTCATCACAGTACAGTAATATAATTTAGTTTACAGCTCACAAAGCACGTTCAAGTGTGTATTAGGGTTTTAACTGCATGTCTTTTACATTTTACAATGTGTATTGGTATTTTAAAGATCTGAGTACTTCCACCACTGCCAAGCACTACAATTTTCTCACTTTGTCACGCCATGCATGTTTGCTAATTATGTGCTGAAATGTTAGAATTGATCACCATTTGTGACCATTATTCTCTGAAAAGAAAACAGGCCTAGTATAGACTGAGTAGTTAATTATATTTAGATAATAAGGTGTGTAGATGTATAGTTAATAATACATTATTTTCCACTGATAAAAGCATCAATACAAGACACACTGAGCATGGCTGTGCAGAGAGATGAAGAAAGGTTAAGTGGGAGTGATCTTGGCAGAGCAGGGGCAGTAAATCTGCAGGCAGTAATTCACCTAACGTGATTTATTGTCTTTAGTAAAAAATATTCGTATGTGTCGATGTAATTACTTTTCTTCAATTTATGAAGCCACAATTCAAGCAAACAGATCTGCTGACAAACTGAGTTACACGCAGCAGCAGAGTATTAACGATATGATGAAATAAAAGACCTCTAAAACCGCTCTGGCAGGGATTTTCTGCTCTGTTCTGTTTTAATCTATCCCCACATATATTTCTATGATTATAAAGAGAGCGAGAGAGAAAGAAGACCTTGCGCCCTGACACACTCTCTGTCAAAGAGCCATATTCTCACACCATTGGCTTTCAATTAACTGCAGCAGGTTACAGAAATGAGAGCGAGGGGGGGAGTCATCGAGAGGAGGAGAGAGGGAGGGAGGGACAGTGGGAGAAGAGGGAGGGGGAGGAGAGAGAAGCTGTGGGTTCAGTGACCCGGAGAACGACGAAGCGTTTCACCATTTGACTAGCGCTCCCAGGAGATTTGTGTGTGTGTGAATCTGTACGTGTACGTAGGTGTGTGTTTGCGACTGTGGATGTGTGTGTGTGTGTGAATGCATAATACTGTATGAAACAAAGCTCCACAAGAAGACCACTAATTGGTTTTTCATTGTGTGCAAGCTACGCTTCCATACATACTGCAGCAAATGTGATCAAAATCAATTACAGGTTTTCTTATGCTCAAACCCTCCCATGTAGCATGAAGATACATGTGCAGTAGATTATTAAAAAAACTGTTTCAGGTGCAGGAATTCACTGTAGGCTACTAGTGCAGTGCTCGTCTGGAACGGGCCGGTTGCTTGTCGAGAACCACACTGTGGCTGCTTGTAACCGCCAAGTGTGAAGTTGATTGGATGAACGGTTCTCGAGATATGTGAAGAACGGTCATACACGGACATATAGAGAATACTTCCTTTATAGTTAGATGATGCTGCTACAGCGCCACCTACTGGCCAAATGGTACCAAATTTCCCATGGTCATGCAGACATTATATCTACACATATACACCAAATGTGGCCACAATAGCTCAAAGCGTTCAGGAGTTATGTCCTTTTTTGTAATATAAGCCCTGCCTGCAGCATTTGAGCTATCTTTGAGGGCCAGCTATAGCAAAACTATATAAAACATCAAAAATCAAAAAAGTATATGTTTCTGGCTTAGTCCAGAGATGTTCTGTACCAAATTTGGTGACGGTTGCTCAAAATTTGTAGGAGGAGTAGCAAAAAATCTGATTTGGACAAAATTGAAAATGCCAGAAAATCAGACTAGACGCAAAATAGGCGTGGTTTATATAGATAAATTTATCTGGACCCACAGAATCCAGGAAAACATTTTGGTTTTGAGACTTACGGTTCAAAAGTTACAGACCAAAACATAAAGTTGATTGTTATAGCGCCACCATCTGGTCATATTGCACCATATTCGACACTGCGCTCCCTTGGGTCCTGAGCAATACACCCACCAAAGTGAAGTCGATTGAATGAGCAGTTCTCAAGATATGCAAATAACACACAGAAGGACAGACAGAGTTAGATTTAAAAAATGATAATGGTATTTGTCAAAATTGTGGCTTCATTTTCACCTCAAGAGGATCTTGTTTAAGAAAAATGTGCTTGAATTAAAATCTATATTGATTTCTATGTAACAATGGAAACAACAGGCTGCTGCGGCTGCTGCAGTGTTGATGCTTGTAGGATGAGACATGACTATGATGGATTCATGCACGGTTCCTCTGCTGCTGGAGATTCCCACTAGCTCCCAAAGCACAGCTTCTTTTGTGATTGTTTTTATTATACGTCCTTCAAATCCATCAGCCACATCAATTCTGTAATGTGCATCTATTCATATGTGCTATTACCCTCTTACTATGTTCTCTCACCCTAACTGGTTTAATCTATGGCACAATTCAAGCATGGTAAACACACACACACACACACACACACACACACACACACACGCCACCTAATTGGTGGCGTTTAATGACAAGTGGCCTGGGATTTGGCCGAGTGGATCTATTCCAATCTAACCCTAAAGTGAAGGGCGCTTGTTTTCAATCCATCTACTCCATCTCTCTATCCATCAGCTCTTCTCTCTGTCACCCCCACCCCCTCCCCTTCCTCCATTACCTCCATTCATTCCTCCACTCTCCTCCATCCTCCACTTCCCCATTATTTCAGTTTTAAATCCCTCTCACTCTACAATCATCCCCTTATCGCTCCCTCTATTTTATTCCTCTCACCCCCTCATTATTTGTATCCGTTCATCCTTCTTCTTCTTCTCTCCACCCAACCATCCATCCATCCCTCCATCCATTCAGCCTTCCTTACATGTATTGATCCTGTCACCCATCCGTTGCCTCTCGTCCCCTCAGTCCCTTCATGTGTCTCTCTCTTGTTAGAACGCAGCTCAGGTCAATGATAGCCCAGCTACTAACATGCTGTTGCTTTGTTTGCCTCTTCCTTCCTCACGACAACTAACACTTATACTCAACACGTACATACAAAGACTGACCTAAAACACACACACACACTCACAGCTGATTTATGACTGGTGTCTGTGGGCTGTGTTGTTGGCTCAGTAGCTAATTACCTTCTATTTAACAGGCCGTCAGTGGAGGGAGATACAGGGAGAGACAGAGATCGATGGTGTGTGTGGGTGGGTGTGTGTGTGTTTGTCGTGCAGGGGTCAGCAATACTGGCGTGGACAGAAGACTGGCTTTACTGACACTATCTACCTATCGACATGTACGTAGAGGTTGTGTTCGAAACCGCATACTATACTAGTAGTATATACTGATTTGGCCAGCATGTAGAACGTAGTATGCAGTATGCGAACAAAAGAAAAGTCTACAGTATACCAAAAGTACCTGGATGTCATACTGATTTGGAAAAAATCTCCAGTATGCATCGGACCAGTCTACCTCGCCAACTGTATCCCACAATGCAAAGCGCTGGAACGGTACAAGCTACGGTTACAACAGCAGCCAAACACGGCTTGTTTTTTTAATTTTTCATAGCTATTTCATCACTAAATTCACTTCTGAGAATTTTTGAGGCGAGAAATCAACTGTGTAGATTTCGAATATTGAGAGGTTTACAATATTGGCGAATCGAACATTTGCTCCAAGGTTTTCAAAATTTAGAAGCTCCACAAACTGCTGTGACAGCTAGCTAGCACCTGCCGGGGTCGATACCTTGCCAGCCGGGCAGTCACGCTCACAAACCTTTATGAGCTGGCTGGAGCTCTCTAAAAAGACCGGTCTGTAGATGAGGGGCTTTTATTTCCTTGTTGACGGATAGTTTTTTAAATCACAACCCAAATGGCCATTATACATTTACAAGAACCTGTGTTTATCTGTCCTTTTGGAGTTGAAAAGCTCAACAATCTCTCTTGCTGCCCTCACAGTACCTCTAATATTAAAAACAGCAAGACCACTTAAAGAGCTTCTTCTTCAGCGTCAAAATAAAAGACAAACACTTTCAATTACTGTTAAAGGATACAAAAAGCCAACAACAAATGTGGTTCTGATGTGATCAGGCGGTTCATATTTAAACCATCAATCAACCATTATGAGTGGTGCCTCATTGCTGGCCAATTATCATTTGATGGAATACCTGAGAAAAGAGAGACAGCGAGACGTATACGGAGGCAGAGAAAGACACAGCATTACCCCCTCTCACAGCCTTCCTCCATCCAAAATAACAACGCCTTCCCAATTCACCGATTCACTTGGGACCTATTAATTTACTCTGCTACCTCCAGCAACACACACACACACACACACACACACACACACACACACACACACACACACACACACACACACACACACACCGCCAAATCCCCAAAGATCCAATCCTCGGAGCATGCAGAAAAAAATTCCTTCACTGATAGAAACTCCCTTCCCCCAGTGAGGCAGAGCCTACACACACACACACACACACACACACACACACACACACACACACACACACACCGACACACACGCCTAGGCATGTACAGCATGTCTCTATCCTCTAACCCAGCATCCCCAGAGGGCCACTGCAGCACAGGGAAGACGAAGCGCTACCGTGCGAGTGTGACATATTCACAGACAGATCGGTACTAATGAAAGATATTACTCTCATGCACATTAGCAGAGGTAAAGGAAAGGTCAGTGTGGAGAGACGGAGACATTGTTTGAAAAAAGAGAGGAGAGGAGAAGAATGAAAGCGAAGGATGAGAGGAGGAGTGGAAGAAAGTAGAGAGCAAAAGAGAAAGCAATTACATGAAGGCGAGAGAAGGGATAGAAAGAGGAGGATGTGGAGGGAGAAGGGGATCAGGTGAGAGGAGATGTGGTGGACACAGGGATTTTACTGTGTGCAGACAGTGAGCAAGAGGGAGATCGTGTGTGCGCGCCGGTGCATGTGCGTAATAAGAGTGTCTGTATGCAGTCCACGTCTGAGAGTAAAGACCAAGACAGCCATGGGATTTACCAGCATTGCATGGCTGCATCCATCGACCATAAACACACACACACACACACACACACACACACACACACACACACACACACACACACAAGGGGACAGTGTGTTGCCATTTGCCAATTAAACTAGAATCCTACTACATACACGCACACACAAATGAGAGGAAAATTGCAGACAAACTGTGCACGTGAGTATGTAAAGTTTTGAAAAGCAAACAAAACAAACACACTGACACTAATTTTAAAATCAAATTACATATCACAGCATCGTGGATCTACAGTAATCATACAGCCTGAAACAGGAGAGAAAGACTGACAGCCAGACACACACACACACACACACACATATCCACAGACAGTGACACCTGCACCATTAAACAAACCCTGTTGTTTCACTGAGAAGATTAATGCTCATAAATCGGCCCAAAGACAGCTGGCTGTATGTTTGGAATGTCAACCAGGTGTGTGTGTGTGTGTGTGTGTGTGTGTGTGTGTGTGTGTGTGTGTGTGTGTGTGTGTGTGTGTGTGTGGGTTGTGTAAAATGGCCTTGTTACCTGACAGTTCAGGAGGTCATAGAAAGAAAGCTAAAGAAAGAGTGCGTTCCCATAATTTACGAGTTGCATCCGGTCACTGGTGCTTTGAAAGACAGACAGCGCTTCGTCTGCTACACTGAAGCACATCACTCATATATCAAACACAGACAAACACACACTGAATTATCTGTGGATTTTCAGCCCGCACACACAAGCACAAAAGACAGGAATGTGCAGGAGAGGAGAGGAGAGGAGAGGAGAGGAGAGGAGAGGAGAGGAGAGGAGAGGAGAGGAGAGGAGAGGAGAGGAGAGGAAGAGGAGGGGGAGGAAAGGAGAGGAGGAGGAAAGAAGAGGAGAGGCGAGGAAAAGAGAGGAAAGGAGAGGGAGAGGAGAGGAGAGGAAAACAGAGGGTGAGGAAGAGGAGATGGGGAGGAAAGGACAGGAAAAGAGAGGGTGAGGAAGAGGAGAGGAGAAGAGAGGAGAGGAAAAAGGAGAGGGATAGGAGAGGGGGAGGTAAGGAGAGGGAGGGAAGAGAAGTGGAAGAGGAGAGGAGAGGAGAGGAGAGGAGAGGAGAGGAGAGGAGAGGAGAGGAGAGGAGAGCAGAGGATGAGGAGAGCAGAGGAGAGGAGAGGAGAGGAGAGCAGAGGATGAGGAGAGCAGAGGAGAGAGTAGGTGTGAGAAGTGCATGGGTATAATGTGATTTAAAGCAGCTCATTAGATACGACGTCTCAGCAATACTTCAGACACTGTGACACCCTCATAGTCGTGTGTTATCCATGAATAATTTACTCATTCATTTTCAACTTGCCATGTTTATTCATCAATAATTTACCCAGATTACCCGTGTCTTATTTATGTTGTGTCGCTCTGCATTTCTCTAGATTTGATTACACGGCTCATCGACGACTGCTGACTGGATAGGTGATTTATAAATAAACACACCAAAAGATTAAGTAAATATGCTTATGCACAATATATAATAGTATTTCATTTTCCACCACCTATTTAACAACATTTTACAATGTAGTAATTGTTTGTATGCCCATTCATTCATTCTTTCTGCTCTATTAGATGACTTGAGAGGCATCAGCATGAGCAGTCAGACTGTGAAGATGTCCAGGATGAACCAAACCCAAGGATTACTCTGACACAAATGAGCCGGTAAGATGCATCTCACACTCTTGTTTTTACCAGTGATCAACCTGCGGGCCTGAAAAGTGAAGCCAATGCTGAAGTGCCTTAAACCTGCAGTCTTTCTAATAGCCAGCAGGGGGCGACTCCTCTGGTTGCAAAAAGAAGTGAAATTGTATAGAAGTCTATGAGAAAATGACCCTACATCTCACTTCATTGATTACCTCAGTAAACATTGTAAACATGAGTTTATGGTCTCAATAGCTATTTCAAGTCTTCTTCAATACAGCATGATGGGCAGGGTATGCTTTAGGGCGTGGCTACCACGGCGTTGTCCGGTCTGGGAGTTGTTCTCGTTTTCGGCTTACAACTTTAACCCTTTCACAGTTTGTTTTCAGTTCATGAAAGTTAATTGTAACATTTTGGTCGCCTAAAAATGTCTTATTCAGCGTTCGGTTGTACTTAGCTCCACCCTCTCGTGTCACTTCTGGTTGCAAAAAAAACAAGATGGCGACGGCCAAAATGCCAAACTTGAGGCTTCGTATAGTGCCTTCAAATGAAACTCGTGAGCTAATGTTAACAACATGGGAAGCCTTGTACACAATATGCTTGGCGTTCAAGTGGTTAAGTCGTGAGAACACCGCTGCTAAGCAACGACAATATTAACGTTACTGTCGACGTCTAGAAGCCACAGAGGCTAACAATTTAGCAAGCTAGCAAGTGGGTCACATAACTCAGGGAATTCAAAGGCATAATGACAGAGGAAAAAGATGAGGTCGTTGGGAATATCAACATTTTCCTCAGACATACAATTACGAAGAATAGCAATATACAACTAAAATTACAATGTATTCACTTATTATGTACCGAAAAATGTACTTCCATGGCCTCCGCCATTTCTGACAACGTCAACAAACACATCACAACTCGTAAACTCTGAGCTTTCAGAAACTTTCCACTTACAAGGTTGTGAATACCGACTTTTTCTTGTGAACACGGTAAACACGACTCCGTTTGAAGGCACCAAAATGGGTGACGTCATGGTGACTACATCCACGTCTTATATACAGTCTATGGTTTTTATTGGAATTATCATGCCTAACATCCTCTGTAATATTGACTCTTCTCGTCCCTATAATGCAGCTAAATCCTAAAAGAATCATCCTTGTGGGATTAAACAAATACAGTACCAGTGTTCATATCAGTATTGTATGATTCAACGGCTCCCTGTGGCTTTCTAGAAACCTTTCACAGTCTTTTTTTTCCCATTCAGTCACATCGTCTACAGTTCTCAGGTGTCATTTTGGTCTAACTCAAATACAATAGAGATCAGCATACCTCCTGACCAATAATATTAGAAAGTTTTCCAAATATAAGACCAGCATGGTGTCGCATTACTCATTACAGCTACTGTACCTTACAAATGGCATACTTTTTCTTTTTACTTTTAGTACATACTGCAGCTGCCTTTACAAAGTACATACTGTCACATGCAGTATGCATACAATTGGGACATACTAAATCTTTTTCTGCCATACTAAATAGTAGTAGAGGTACTGGAATGCACAGTCAATGATACCCTGGATACACGTGTGGTGCTCTGATCTGAATGTATCTTACCTGGCAAAGAAGGAGGCGGCAGCAGAGGTGGTGGTCGGCGGCGCTGTCGTGGTCACAGCTGCCGTGTGAGAGGGAGAGTTTGTGTTTGACGTTGAGTTTGTGTGGGAAGGAGAGTGTGTGTTGTAGCGGTTCAGGGCGGCCTCGGTCAGACTTTCTCTGGAGTCCTCAGAGATCATCTGGGAGATCTGATGAGAGACAGAGAGATTCAAAATGTTTACTCCTGAAGTCGCAGTCAGTGACAGGTTTTCTGTGACAGGTTTTCTGTGACATCCGTGTTTTGTTGTTCCACTAAGAAGTAGAATGGAAGAAAGACACACACACACTACAGCATATCTCGGCTCTAGTCTTTTCCAGATAGAGTCTGGATTCCCACGCCCCTTTTGTATCCTGTTGAAGAATAATTCATGTCCATTCATTTGTGTATGCTGAAGGATTTTTGGCTTCAGAAATAAAGAAATTTCAACAACTTCGAAAATATATTTCATGAGACTTGCAACACTGTCAGATCCTCCTTCTATTTTTTGATATTTATATTTATCATTTGGAAAAAGTACAACTTTTGGAGAGGAAACAACTGTCTCTTATTTTCAACATGGCATAGTTCACATAGGAGATTTTTTTTATTAATGTTCATTTCAAGTGTGTGTGTTATGTCTTGTGTTGTGTGTGTGTTTTGTCTGTGTTTGTGTGTTTTGCTTGGCAGACAGACAGCAGATAAGCTCTTTGGTGAACCAGCAGCAGAATGCTGTCTGAGTCCCACATAGACAGAAACAAACAAACAAACACGCAAACACACCCTCCTCCTGCCTCCGTTTCTCTCATTTAACCCAACGCCCCCTCCTTCACCCTTACACTTCTCTTCCTCACTCCACTTGTTTTTATCTTCTAACCTATTCAGTTTCATCCTCTCTGTCCCTTTGCTCTGCCATCTTAAGCTAGTCACATTTGTCTTTTATTATTGGATCATCCTTCAGGTCATTTGTCCTTTATTAGATAAGAAGGACAGTGAGGACATAGAGAGAGAACTTTGCACTTATAACACTGTGAAGAAATGAAATTTGCTGTGTCTGTGAGTCACTGTTTCATCACAACAACTTTATCTTTGCATGCATCATGGCCATCTGGAATGAAGCTAAGTGGTGAGTGAGAGTGGTGTGAAAATGGTCGGCAAACGCTGCTTTGTTTCATGTACATGTCATAACAACGGCTTGTATATCCGCCGTCCTCGGTCTTCCGGTTTCCCCTTTTTGAATGACGACTACAGACTACCGCTTTCTGTCTGAATATACCTGTATTTATCCTCTGTCTGAAACTCTACGTTTTATCATCTGTCTCTTTAAGACCCCCTCCCAAAAAAGCCCAGTCTGCTCTGATTGGCTTGTGTGAAAAATATGGTGCACCTTTGCAAAGATAGCTCTCAAGCCGTGGGTGAGATATTCTAATGAGCCTATGTGTGACATAGGAAGGGGAGCCAAATCTGAATGGCTTGGTGAATCACGTTTTCTGATCTAGACATCCCACAAAAAACTGACTGGATTGTCTTATTTCACAGTTTGTGGGTTGGTAGGCACCCCAGAGTGAGCACTGAAAAGGTGAGTTTTTCATGATATGTCCCCTTTAAAGTTGTTGCTTATGTGTGAGTGTGGGTCTTTAGTCCATGCAGATTCTTAGGATACTTAAGACACACACACAGAATCATTTATATGACACATTCAGTTGCCTTTGTATGAGAGTGTGTGTTGCATTAGTTTGTCACTGTGTGCACAGATGTGTGTGTGTGTGTGTGTGTGTGTGTGTGTGTGTGTGTGTGTGTGTGTGTGTGTGTGTGTGTGTGTGTGTGTGTGTGTGTGTGTTGATGTGTACAGTATGTAAAGGCATGTGCGTGCGTGTAGGCGACCCATTCGTGAAGGATATGGATTATTGATTATAGTTCTTTATGTGCTGCCAGCAGCCGGACAGCAGAGCACCTAAATCATGACCCCCACGCTCCAATAAAGGAACTATAGCTTGAGTGGGTGTAAATCTGCAAGCGTGTATGTCTATTGTGAGCATGTCTGTGCCTTGTGTCCTTGTGTGTGCATGTGTCTGCACTTCTGTGTGCATGCGTGTGTAAATCAGCTCCACTGTGCGTATATTTACTGCTGAGGGCTTCTGGGGTCCGAGCATGCAGCCCACTGCCTTGATAGATTACCTATTGTAAATGAGACGCCTCTATAGTTTATACACCATTCTCCCTGTGCACCTATATGCATTTCAAATGCTCGGGCTTAGCTTGCTTCCCCCTGCATTATTAAAGCAGTCGTGAATGTATGGAATAAGGGTTCAGTGGGCTACATGGGATACCTGTGCGTTTGTACTGGTTACTCATTTATCCTGATAAATGGGAAGAGGAAAACTACCAGCATGCTGTGGGAGAAATGTCCCCACAGAGGGTTATTATAATGTGAGCTGAGAACTGGAGTAAAGGTGGTTGAATGATATGTGGCGGTCAGCAGTTCAGACAGCAGGGACTAGATTGTTTTACTCAGCTGCACCTCCCATTGTCACCAAAAAAAGTGCAATAACCATATCCTGATTCATTTCATACTATCATGAGGTTTTCCTCTGCTTCCCTGTGTGTGAAACAGCGGTGTGCTGATGGGTAATTATGCTTCATGCATCTCATTAAACCAGCTATTGTAAGAGAGCTGTCAAATTAGTTCTGCATCTGAACTACTGCACACGGAAAAGAGATGGAAAGCATGATAATTCCTGCATGGTCACCTGGCTAATGCAATTGAAATGGATGGCATTTTGGGTAATGTAGCCATTGAAATGAATTATGTTTTTGTTGTTCCTGTTTGTTCTTATGAGGTCGTTCCATTCAGATTTTCCCACAGGACATACAGGCTGAGTTGCTCTCTCTACATTTAACCATAAATTAGATTAAATTACACTGGATGAAACTTTAATGATCCCTATGGGGATATTAGGTCATCGCAGCAGGAGAGACCAGGATGTAGATAATAACAGGACAGAGAGAGTGCTGAGGAAAATACAATAGCCAAATGTGTTGAAAACCATGCAGCAAATCAATGAAAACGCAACATCCGTCCATGTTTTCGTAGCACACCTGGTGTTGAGATCGTACCTGTCAATGGGGGACTTTGATGAATGTGATATCAGATTTCCCCCAAAAGACGGGATAAAAAAAAACACTTAAACACTTATTCTGTCACTCTCACCCCTCCTCTTCCTCTACAGCACTTATCCACCCCCCTCTCTCTCTGCTCTTAGAAAAAGGTAAAAGCTGCCCCATTCATCTTCATTACAACACAAACGCCATTTCCTCAGCATTCACCTTCCTCATCTGTCACTCTTACATCTATTTTATTTTCCATCCTTTTCCAACCACATGCTACAGGCAACCAACATAGAATTGTGCTATAAGGTAACTTTGGTATTTTTTAACCTTGATCCTATTTTCCCACGTTTTTGTGTCTAACTAACTAATAGGGACAACAGGTTCTGAAATTGTTCTAGTATTGTGGGAGAGCTCTGTAGACGGCAGCTGCTCACAGGCTGCAATATGGTGCTATTGGGGCAAGCTGGCACCGTCACAAAAAGTGCTTGTTTTTGCCATGACAGGCTCTGATTGTTATTATAAGTGTCTGACATTATGGAAAGAGTCTCGCTCAAGGAGAAGTCTCCTTCTGAAATCTGGGGAGCTGAGGTGTTGCCAGAAGACAACGGTGGAATAGTGAATACATCCATGGTGGAAACACGAGTGCCAGTCGGGCAGAGTTTGTTGTGTTGGACAACAGAAAACGTAGCTTAGTTTTATCTAAAATATTTTCAGTGTTATGGAACTGACTATTTAGATGATTTCGACAATGTGGATGAGGTCTTTGAATTCGATGGCAGCCTGTATTTATTTGAGCCAGAGTATACGTTTTTTTTCTCTGTAGGCTCTTTTCCATAATTTTGTCAGACACTTATAATAACAATCTGCACCCGTCAGTGGCAACAAGGCCTTTTTGTGGACATAACATTTAGGGCTGTCAAAGTTAACAAGATAATAACGCGTTAACGCAAATTCGTTTTAACTCCACTAATTTCTTTAACGCAGTAGATATTTCTGAGGTTGTAGCAGACTCAGTTTTAAAGCTAGAGTGAAGATACTAGTATCATATGAAATCTTAAGGAATCCATTGATACCAACCATGTCATACTAGCTTGTCGAGAAGGAGGTTAAATAATCTAATTATCCAAAGTTACGCAAAATTTAGTGAGGAAAAACTGTCATGGCCATTTTCAAAGGGGTCCCTTGACCTCTGATCTCAAGATATATGAATGAAAATGGGTTCTATGGGTAACCATGAGTCTCCCCTTTACAGACATGCCCACTTTATGATAATCACATGCAGTTTGGGGCAAGTCATCGTCAAGTCAGCACACTGACACACTGACAGCTGTTGTTGCCTTTTGGGTTTGAGTTTGCCATGTTATGATTTGAGCATATTTTTATGCTAAATGCAGTACCTGTGAAGGTTTCTGGACAATATTTGTCTTTTTTTGTTTTTTTTATTGATTTCCAATAATAAATATATACAGTACATACATTTGCATAAAGCAGCATATTTGCCCACTCCCATGTTGATGAGAGTATTAAATACTTGACAAATCTCCGTTTAAGGTACATTTTGAACAGATAAAATCACCATTAGCAATTAATTGCGATTAAATATTTGAATCAATTGACAGCCCTAGTAACGTTACATTGACGCTGCTCACTTGCCCTCACAGCTCGTTTTGTGGCTGCCGGTTACAGCGTTTTCCCTCAATACTGGACCAATTTCAGGAAGTGTTGTCCCCATTAGTCAATTAGACACAAAAACATGGGGAAATAGGGTTCAGGTTGAAAAATACCTAAGTTACCCTTTAGATTTCAGGCTCGTATGGGGAGAATGAAACGAGAGATGGTGTGTTTGAGTGTGTGTGGTCCTGCCTGCTTCTATCAGGGGGATAGACACAATCTGTAAAACAATCTAAATGCTTACTGCAGCAGAGTGGAGGAGGGAGAGAGAGAGCCTGCCCTTTCAGGATGAAAGTGGGGGAGAGACACACACACATGGAGTTAGTGAGCAAATGGAATAGGGTGTTTATTTAGTCAACATTAGAGATAGAATTACAGAAACAAAGACAGTGTATCTGAGACAGAGAGGAAAGGAAAAGAAAGCAGAGAACACATGACCTTCTGTAGTTGAGGTATGAGGACGTGACAAAACTACACGTCAGAGCTCAATGCTGTCTTCTTATTGGGAGCATGTGTACTGCTCTCTCACAGAGGAACTCAAGGGGACTTTGGCCAGAGTAATTTATGGAATACAGCCATTGTATTTGCGAGTTTGGCTTGCTAGTGAACTTTTAATTTAGCTGATGAGATGGGAGTGCATGGGCATGGTGTGCAACTCCACTGGAGCAGTTGGGGCATTGCACTCCTTTAACACTGTAGGACTCATGATGGACAGATGGGGAAAAAACGCTGCTCTTTCACTTTCCCCAACCAGATTTATCCTGCCCTTCCAGGGATCGAACTGGCGACCTTCCAGTCACAAGCTTCTCTAACCTTTAGGCCACCACTGCTGCCCAAATTAATCCTAAAGGATATTCAGCTAAGTCTGACAGTGTTTGGCAGTGGAGGTTTAGCTTTTATTTTGTACAAAATATGGCAGGAAAATACTGTAAACCTGTGTGTGTGTGTGTGTGTGTTGTCTCACGTCCTGTTTCTCTCAAAAGAACACCACACACACACACACTTAGACACAACAGACAGAAACACAGTAAACACACACAGAGGCACACACTGTATAAACCTGTTTTCAATTAGCTGCTTGAAGGACAGAGCGAGGGCAAAGAGACAATGTTAGATTTGTTTTTTCTTGCCAGAGAGAGAGAGAGAGAGACAGAGAGAGAGAAAGAAAGAGCGAGAGAGAGAGAGATACACACCACCACTAGAATTTAACATGAAACTATATGAAATCTATTTGAAGATGTTTGTGGCCTTCATCGGCTCACTGATCCCAGTGAGCTACCTGGCAGATTCACACCCAGTCTGGTATAATCAGTCTTCCTTGTTCTGACTGATTCAGCATTTTCCATTTGTCCTACCCTTCTTCTGGGACCAAAAAGAAAAGTCCTAATAAATATAAAATGCGGAGGTTGTCAACTCTTAGATTGCTGACCCAGCACGCTTTTAATGTCAGCTACACCGGCAGACGGGTCGCCTCCGTTCTCTGTTTCTCTCTTTCAGCTCTCCTCTCTGTCTTTTGTTGTGCTACCTCTGAATGTGTCTTAAATGGTGATTTTAATCATTAAAAGTGATTACATCAAATAAGACCATACCAGTGTTGCTGTTGGTAGTATTTCTAAATCTCATTTCCCATAAATCCCACTCATTCTGGGTGCAGAGTTACAATTTAAACCCAACTAATTTTCCCTGCTGTCGTTCCACATGTATTTGTTTTCTTTTTTGCTTTGCCGAAGAGCGTGAATATGTTGGAAGAGATTTCTCATCTGCCATTATAGACCTACTGAAAGCTCCACTGATGCTACAACATGAACAGCAATCCTTGTTTTGTACTGTACAGCAGCAAAAATGTAAATACAGTGTAGAGGTTTGCTAGTCATCTCAGCAATGTGTCCATATACACTGATCTCTCTATATAAACTGTCTCTTATTCTCTCTTATTCTATAACCTCCTCTTCATCCTCTCTGCCCACATCTCACCATCTTCCAGTTTCTCATTTCTACTTTCCATACCCATTTTTTGATCATCTCTCTGCTCAACTCCTCCCCCTCTCTTCCTCTCTCAGGGGTGAGTCTAAACGAGGGTGATTTATTATCGTGCTCGCTTTCTCCTTTCCTGCTGAAACACCATTAGTGTCAAAGTCACGGCACAAACACTCAGACTCACTAACATGTTACATCTCCCAACACAGACACTAACTCAAATACTTTATACACAAAACAGAGCCCTTTTGCACACATAGACAAACACTCTTGCACACAGATGCTCACATACAAGTTGTTTTAGCACACACAACACGACACACACATTCAAATATTTACCTTACTTACAGTACTTACTTATCTCACAGAACAAAACGTGTAAGTATCATAAACGTGTGTTTGCCACAGAGCTTATTTTCTGCATAATCCAAACCCCAATAGAAAAATCCCATTGGCTTTTTGTCAAGGGAACCCAGGGCGATGCTAACTTCCTGGTTGGCCCACAAAAATACGTCATCCCTACAGCACTCTACACTAACCTGAAAATAAGAATCGTTGTGTTTTCGTTAGCTTCGAATGAGTCCTTCATATCTAAATAGGGAGTGGGTCCTCTTCACAGAGACCGCCATGTTGCTCCGCTCACTGTGGTAACGTGAGCCGCAGAGTACAAAACTGTGGAACCGCCAGCCGCCGTCTAACTTCCATTGCATCTAAAGTAGTGTTATTATGGTATGGATGGCCTCTGAGCGAGGCGAACAGCGTTACCACAGTTTTTCACTCAATCGGCGGCTCATGCTCAGTCTTGGAATGGGAGGAGTGAGCGGAGGGGTATTCAGTTGGTTGCAATCTGCAACCACACCACTAGATGCCGCCAAATCCTACACACTGTTCCTTTAAGGATGGTAAAAAAAAATCAACACACTCATGTATGTTGCAGACTAACAACATGAGGCAATTTATTAATGTTGGAATACAATAAAAGACATATAAAAGAAGAAGCTAAATCAATCTTAATCTAATTATATAATTGAAATTTGGCAAAAAGAGAAATGCTCTTTCCGATTTGAACACCTTCACTGTCATTTCCACAAAGACCGGCCAGAATACATGAAGGCTCTTGTGCCTAATTTATTTCTGACCAGTGGGACAAGATAACAAAACAATTCCAGAGATTGTACAAAATAATTTCCACCCACGACTCCATATCTCTGCATCCGACTCAAATCATGGGCTGAATGAAAATATGAAGAGAGACGGCGAAACAGCAAGATAGAAGAGGGGGTGAATATGAAACAGAGAAAGACAGGAGAAATAATAGGGGAGAAGGAAAGAAAGAGGCATAAGTGTGTGTGTGTGTGTGTGTGCGTGTGTGTATGTATGTGTGTGTGTGTGTGTGTGAGAGAGAGAGCGAGAGAGAGAGAGAGAGAGAGAGAGAGTGAATGAGAGTGAAGGAGTGAAGGGGTACTGGGGGTGTGTGACATAGAGTCCCCAGAGTTCTAATTATCACTGTATGAATTATTACATCTGTAGAACACGTTCATACACACATGTGAACACACGCACACACACACACCTCTGGATCTCCCCTGCAGTCTCAGCTCTCCTGCCTCCCTCCGCACACCTCGAGACCACACGTCACCTGAGGCGTTTTCTCCCTCCTACCATCTTCCTCTCTTGTCTACTCACGATCCCTCTCTTCCCTTCTCCTCCTAAAACCTCTTCTTTTATCTCCATTTTCAATTTGACTCACTTTTACAGTTTGCATCACGTTTACTCAATTCTTTATGTCCTGCCTCGATCCAGTCGATAAGGATATTATTCTCCCCCCTCGTTAAGAGATGGTTATCAAATCCAAGAATTCTGAGTTGATTATGTGTCCTCGTCAGGCCAGCCATTAGGAATTATGGACAGGGGGACAGACTTTCCAAATTGAGTCCCTCATCCATCCGGACTCCAGGTTGTCTAGTTTCATATGATACCAGTATCTTCACGCTAGCTTTAAAACTGAGCCCGCTACAGCTGGTTTTATTTACTAGTCTGCCTAGCTCCTCACCTTTGTACGATCAGCTTCGCCTGTCATACCTTCTGCTTCTTCACACTTTTCTATGGCCAGAAATTTGGCCACTGCCTCTCTGATCCTGTCATTTTCTGGTTCTCTCTGTTCCCTGGTTTTTATTTTTTGAGCCCCTGATCAGGGCTTTCCACAAGTATATAGAGTAGCCAGCCAGTGGGAAACAGTATAGCGAGCTAGGAGCAGATGGCCCATTTCCTCCATGCGGTGTGCTTCCCTCGCCAAACCTCGCCGCTTCCCGGGTCAAATGATGACTGGAAGGGGTGGGGTATCAGATGACAAATCTATCATGTAAATACATTTAACTTGTATTGTCAGTGATATAGGTAAGTAAGTAAATTGACCTGTGTGTCCGACTCAAATCGAGAGATGCATTCATCTGCAGGTAGCCTGTTACCATTTCTTATAATCATATAAGACCAGAAATATTTGTTTATTTAGTTTTCCATGGTAATATTTGCAATGTCCCCGTGGGAGAAGTAGCTCTACAGATTTTATGTGTGATTGCAGGTATCTTACCTGGTACGGATAGAGTGTAACTCCTCCATTAGTTCGGTTCAGGTGCTGATGGGCCTGCAGTGCTGCTGTACTCAGCACTGCTCCACTCCCGTTACCGCTATTATTGCCCGGGCTGTTTACTCCAGTCACTGGTTGCTGTTGGGCACCAGCTTTTCCTGAGCTGGGGGACCCATTCCTTCTGTCCACCCCACCTCCAAGCCCCAGGGAGCTGGGCTTGGACCCCAATCTGTGCCCCGGGCCTTGAGGTTGTGGGTTTGTGGGAGCACAGCTGGATGAGGGACTCCCATGGCTGGGGTTAGAAGGTCCGTGGCTCGGGCTGGGCGTCGGGGTCTGGCTGGGGCTTGGGGAAGGCGACTGGGAGGACGGGTGTGAAACGGCAGCAGCAGCTGAGGAGGAGGAGGAGGAGGAGGAGGAAGGAAGAAAAGGAGGAATCCAATCCCGTGAACCAGGACCTCCCGGTGCTCCGGATGCTCCCATCGGACCCAGAGCTCCTTGAGATCCATATCGTCCGATGAGAGCCGGAGGGGACGAGGGGGGAGACAAATCCCACTGGTCGAGAGTGAGGACCATGCGCACGGCTTCCTGTTTGAGCTGAGTGAGGTGGGTGGCGCAGACATCACAACGACTGTCACGCTCGTTCCACGCCCGCCGAGAACTGTTGGGCACCTGGAGCTTATCGTGAAGGAGGAGAGAGAAGGAGGGATCCTGGAAGGAGAGAGAGAGACAGGAAGCCAAGGTTTAGACCAGTGTCTGGAGGAATGAATGACAGCAAAATGAGCAAGAATGGCATATTTTGAGCTGCACTGGAGAATGAAACTGAAGGAAACTTAGAGGAGAGGAGAGGAGATGATATGATAGGCGTGTTGAACAAATCATGAGTATGAATATTTATAGGAAATCCAAGAAACATTGCTTTGTAGCCCCGGGCAAGATGTGTAGAGAGACACACCCAGAGAAGGACGTGCAAAAGCAAGTACACACACAAAAATGCAATGTGACACACACACACACACACACACACGCACACACACACACACACACACACACACACACTAAATCCTTGGGGTCTAAAGGGTAAAAGTGTCACAGAGGCTGGCAGCAAGGAGAGTCCTTTACAGAAATGAAAACAACTGACCTTCTACTCACTCTCTCTTTTCCTCTCCTTTCTTTCTTTCTCTGCATGAATGTTGCTACAGTACAGCCTGATATTGTGGGTGTCACCTTTGAATCATCTGTAAAGCATCTTGGTGCAATAAATACAGAAAATATAAAAGATAAAACAGCAGCAAATTTTTTTTTTATGAGGTTAATTGCTTGACTATCAATTTTCTAGCAACGAGAAATTAAATTAAATGTATTTCCCATTAAAAGGGTATAAAACTATTTGATGTGGAGGCAACAGCTCAGTGAAGGTAACACAAACTATTCCTTGTTCATTAATGTTTTAGAAAGGAGTTAAACATATTAAAAGTAAATCTTAGAGAATGTACTGAAACAGCACTCAACAAGTAAACTTTCCCTGACATTTTAATTTTCACCTGCTGTCATCTTCTCATTTTAAAACCCATTTTTCTGTAACTGAATTAGTAAAGCATGATACTAAGTGCTAATGGTCCACTTACAGATACAAATCTTGGAAGATTTATTAAGACAATATATCAATATATTATACAATATATATATATATATATATATATTGTATAATATATATATATATATATATATATACCACATTGTTGTGTGTAAGTTGTAGAGCGGCACAATATGAACACACAGCACCACAAATCTGCAGCATAAAATGTGACAACAGTGTTTGCACTGTTATGTATTTCAAGAATAAAAGCTTCTTTCTTTTGCTAAAAAGAAAGTAAAGGAGGCAGTGCCACACAGGACTGACTGTAATACGACATCTCCGAATATGAGTTATAACTGACCTTCCCAACATGCACTGGGGCAATAGAGTCATGGACATAAGTCTTGTTTTATGTGTATTCCTGCTTTGTTACTGGTATTATTTTGTTCTACATTGTGCTCCACAATGTTTCCACACAGTTAGATATCACCAGTGAATGTGATTGTACTATGAGGGGTGTTGGGTGCATAATTGGAGGAGGTTCCCGAGAGACTTTTAAGTGATAATCATAAGGCTGCCATGAAAATGAAACCTTTAGAAAATCTCTGGAAAAAGGCCCTTTAATTGCATGAACAATTTTCAGCAAGTGAGTTCTGTAGTTAATAATTTAATATGTTTTAGTGTCTAATTAAACACCATGTGCTCTGACTCCATTGGTCTTATTACAGTCCGTCTTAGTTGAGTTTATTTATTTTTACTCACAGTATCTCAGCGGATATGTTGCTGTATATGTTTAGTATATGTAACTCTTCATTATGAAAATGTTGCTGTGATAATTAAACCAAGTGATCATAATGATTACTCAATAACCTGCATGTCCTTATCTAAGCCATTTGTATTTGAAAATGAGCTAACTGTCAATAAGCTGCACTTTTGCAGGTTTGGGCTTAAGACCTTGTTGCTCAACAACAACAGTTGTGGATTAATTTCATGGTGTAGAGATACTCAGAGCGCTGCTTGCACTGGTCGTTGCACCGCCACAAAAGTAGGGCGCTTTATGTGCACAGGCCAACTGGCCAAAGTAATGGACTATAGAGGCTGCCCAAGGTGTAATATCATGTGTAAGTGGTTTATAGTATTAGAAGATTGGTCACAGTGTGTAAAAAGTGCCAACCTTTCTATTTCTTGGGCATTGCTTTTGTTCACAAACAACTATATTAAAGGGAAACACCTCAGGCAAAAACATTGCTTTTCATGCACTGGTCAATTTAGAGATTTTGGGCTATTTTACTACCATACCCTTTTCTTTCCAACTGCTGGAAAGAAAACATCCAAAATACACATTTAGGTGTTTATTTTATTACCTTTGTCTATTTGCGTCTGTAGATTTAATTTCTCCTAAATTCACCAAAACTTAGCATTATGTCATGCCTCATATGCATATCTAAACATACAATTTCAGAACACTTGTAATACAAAAAATACTTGTCTTAATGTAAGTAATCAACCAGGGATGTTTAATGGTGATATCTATTAGTTTTTATCCTAGTCACCTGTACTGTCTTCAAAATGTATGGAATTTTAAAATCCATATCTTTAAAGGCAGTTTTCTCAAAATGAATTTTTTCTCATACTCCATAGTCAGAAATATCCACTTCAGTAGCATTTACATACACCAAACTTTCCAGTTCCACTCCTATCTATATTCTGAACGTTTATGTAGAGGGTATTGTTCATATATCATTCATAGCCTGATTTATTGAATATTTTATCCCTAAAAACATGGCAAAGATTTATTATTTTTATGGCTGTTGACAGTTTTTTCTGATTTATGGAGTGATAAAAGGAGATGTCAAAAATTCCCTCTGTAAAAACATTACTACACTAACATGTCAACAAAATGAAGCAAGAATTTCTGGCCTGGCTTCATCACGTGTTCAGATTTCTGTTCTGGAAATGTATGCAAATTAGCACATATTTGATAAGATAATGCCTCATTTGCATATTTAAACATACATTTTCAGAAAACTTGCAATACAAAAAATAAATGCCTTAATGTAAGTAACCAACTGGGAAAGTTTCATAGCGATATCTATTACTTAATTTTTTTCCCCTATTCACCTGGGGTGCCTTACCTGTGAAACCCATCAAACAGCTTCTGAACACTCCCTCAACCACATCTGTTCCATGTTCACAGATGTGTGCCAGGATGCACATCTGTGAATGTGGCAGAATATTTGACTATTTTTACTCTGGCAAATTCACCTTTCCTGGTGAGCGACAATAACCACAACCACAACACATCTTCTCTGATAAACATCTAAACTGGAAATACAGAATTGCATGTATTATTCTTTCTATCTTTTCTCTCCTTGTGTTGGTCCACTGTGTGTTCCCCTCTGTCTCTCTGCCAGTGTTTGGCTGGTGAAGTTGTGTGTATGTGTGTGTGAGTAATCCTAATGTGCTTTCTTGCGTGCGGAAATTCGGATATTTGTCCAATTTGTTTGCGTACTTACAGTATATGTGCCTGTTTGCACGAATGCATGTACAGGTATGTGGTACGTGCGTGTACGTGTGCATGTGTTTTTCCAGACTAATTGGAGCCACAGAGCAAAGCCACTCTAAATCTCCTGCCACGACTCTCTGGTCTAAATATCAAAGTTAACAAGCTAAACACACGCACACACACACACCGATACACATCTGTGTCTAAAGCTCATTTGAACTCCCCTTGAAAATATTTCTTCCATGTTTTTTCCACGAAGCATTAAGCACTTTATCTAACAAAAGGTCATTAAATAGAACTAGTTTTTCCTTATAAAAGTCTGCCTTTACTTGAGTCCCTTGAGACTCTCGGTGGGATTAAAATGACTGAGTGTGACGTTGTGAGCTAATTGTCAGTCAGTGTAGGTGTAGCTCCTTTGGAGCTCTGTACTTCATCAAAACATCAAAACTCATTTGATAACTGTAATTATCTTCCTGCTTTCAACCGGCACACCTCTTCTGTAACACTAAGGTCAGGTATCTGTGCAGGCCCTCACCCTTTTCTGCACAAATGATAGTTACAGCACAAATGATAGTTACAGCAAACTGAGTGAATGGTTACATGTAAAATCATCTCACGCTATTTTAACTTGAGTTACAGTGAAGACCTTATCTGAAGATATGCACAGGAATATCCACAAGAATAAAAATGTTTTGTTTTATGTTATTCTGTGCACATTCCTCCGTACAGATGACATGTAATCTTTTCTCTGTAACTGCTTTCTCTTGAATGACTGCTATTACTGAGCGCTTCTGTGTCTCAAAAACAGAGCCATTACATTCACCATCTTCTCAAAAGCTGTTATCCTAGAAAATATTCCACATTTGCAGCTGCATTTTCCATCTGATTTAACAACAGGAACAAAATAGAATAGTTTAACAACTAACGTATGGCGTAGAGTCAGAGTAATAGGAACAATAGAAACAATAGGAGCATAGAAACAATCTAATTACACATGTTTATCCATACTAGTAGAAAACAGAAACAGTTGTTCAACATACTGGGATTTTATTTGAATATCTCTGTGCATCGTTCCAGGGAAGAGGCTGAGCATGATGGGTAGGCATGCTTTGTTTAGTGAAGCTTAATCAATACATGAGTTATGGAGATGAAGCATGTGAATGTGTGTGTGCGTCTAATCAATAGGCATGTGATGGACACAGCTTATCGCTCATCAGATTTAGACAATCAGACATTAAGAAAGAGAGACAGATGATTGACAGGGAAGACAGAAAAACAGAGGGACCTTTGGGTAAATAATGAGTGACTGACTGGTAGGAAGGAGAACATCACATATATGAACACTCAGCTTTCTTGCCAACATACATCCTGTCTACTGTTTACATGGTTTTATATAGTCAGCTGTAGGGTTAGGGAAAAAATTGATACAGCATAGTATCGGGATATTTTGCGTGGCAATATTATATCAATACACAGATCTTTTATTATGTAATCTTGCAAATACAATGTCGACTATAATACAAACAGTTCAAATAAGGGATAATGTACAGCGAGCTGCTCATTGTTGTGAAATAAACCCTGACATGGCAATGCCGTCGCCTGAAGGGGTTTATTTCACAAAAATTAACCGCTAGCTGTACATAATTTAATACACAGCTACTTACTTAAGAAATCAATAATTTGACACAAAAACGGTCCGCCAGAGTCCGACATAAGAACTGCGCCCATAGCAACGGTCAATTATACATTGCATCTGTCTGCTATACAGAAATAACAGACCGTAGAATGCCGTGATTGACCAATCAGAATCAAGTATTCAACAAAGCCGTGTAATAATAAAACTTATTGAAGTGAGATGAACAAAGTGAAAACATCTTATTAGATAAAACAGATGTCGACAAACTGCATAATTTGCAGTTGAAAAAAGCTAATAAATCGCAATATATCTTATCGCAATACTCAGCATATCGCAAAAAATATTGTGATTTAAGTATTGTGATAATATCGTATCGTGGGGCGTCTGGTGATTCCCACCCCGAGTCAACTGTTTTTTTATCCTCTTCCACGTTGACACAACTTCTCAACTATTAAAAAAAACATTTTAACTTCCGCCCAAAGGTCTACCTATCTGTAGATCTAGATGTGTGCATGTGTGGTCAGCCTCATTGGTGGCCCATAATGTAACGAGAGCCTGTTAGGGAGAAAAAGAGAGTGAATGTAACGTACTGTCTGCTACAAACACAAACAAGCCTCTATCAATAAGGAGCCTGTTACCTTTCCTCGATCAATACACCGTCTGTGTGTGTCCACACAAAGCAATATTTCATCTAATAGTAAAATGCAGCCTCTCAATGAGAGCGCTGGCTGCTGGGCTATGTCAACAAACCTCAAGACCACAAGATACACTCACACACATATATGCACGGCAGGAGCTCAGACCTTGCCGAGCATCTGAGTGGTGTGTGTGTGTGTTTATGGATAAAGACTACCTTGTTACTCAGGCAAACTAAGTAGCATAACGAATAGAACGTAGTTTTTAAACATATGCATACTGTACACTTAAGGCAGACAAGCGTACAAACACGCACATTCCTGGCTGGCATGAGACACCACACACACTTCAAGCTACAAAAAATAAGCTACCGGTGTGTGTCTCTCTCTCACACACACACACACAAAACATGTTTGCAGAGTGACACGCATGAGAGGAGGTAGACTGGAGGAAAGAGAGCTGAAGTATAGAGGCAGATTTGAAATGCAGTTTATGAATGCATTTATTCAGTGTTTCACTGTGCGTTCAATAATTGTGCTTAGCCACGGGGTTACGACACATTTTCTACTGGGTATAAAATTGTGTCTTTTCACATAAGACTTTGACTGAATTTGTTACGAGCGGCTAAGGGAGGGAGCAGTAATGATAGCACAAGCGATAACAACGACAAAACGGCCTCCAGTGCTCTTAAGGAGTTCTCCCTATATGTGACTGAAATGTTCCCTCTAGAAAGAGTCCGTTTCTCTTCATTTCTGAGACTGATACTAAAAGCATTTATTGTAGATGACTGAAAATTGCTCTACTAGGGAACTTTATTGTAGCTGCACTGAAAATATGTAATGTAATGTCAACTGCATCGGGGCACTTACTCATGGCAATGGGAGAGATAATGCACCATCAAACAAGGGAGACGAGCGCTGCAACATGTGCACTCCAATGTAGACACAGATTTGTAAGACCAACAGGTGTGTGTGTGTGTACGGATTTAAAGGGAAGCAATATGTTTAGCCCAGTGGGCTATCTCTGGGTCTGAGAAGTGAAGCAAATGTGGAAGTGCCTTAAAATTATTTCTAATAGCCAACAGGGGGCGACTCCTCTGGTTGCAAAAAGAAGTCTGATTGTATAGAAGTCTATGAGAAAATGACCCTACTTCTCACTTGATTTATTACCTCAGTAAACATTGTAAACATGAATTAATGATCTCAATCACTAGTTTCAAGTCTTCTTCAATACAGCATGATGTTCATTTAGTAAATGATGGTCCCATTTAGAGTCAAATAGAACATAAAGCAGGGCATGCTTTAGGGTGTGGCTACCTTGTGATTGACAGGTCGCTACCACAATATTGTCCGTGTTTTCATCTTACAACTTTAACCCTTTCACAGTGTGTTTTCAGTTCATGAAAGTTAATTATAACCTTTTGGTTTGTCTAAAAATGTCTTATTCAGCGTTTGGTTGTACTTAGCTCCACCCTCTTGTGTCGCTTGGCAGTCCACACGCCAATGGGTGACGTCATGGTGATTAAGTCGACTTCTTATATACAGTCTATGGTTTAGCCATATTATGGTAAAAAATATGGAAAACAGAGGTGAAAGGGGGACAAGTGCCTTATGCTGCACAAGTGGTTAGAGGTTTTTTTATGGATGATTTTTCTATTAGAATGATATCCAATGTTAGTGTGGATTTTTTCAGCAAGATTCAATCAATAATTATGTAAAAGGAATCATGACAAAAATATCATATATAAACATATCCCTAATATAAGCCCCAACTTGAATCACTTCATTTTAAGTCCTTGTTTATTGTTTTTTGTCTTATCTCATCTTCTTGCTACAGACACTGTGTACAGTTTGCAACCATTGCAAGTAAGCAGAGTCTCATTTTACTTACTGTTCATGTCAGTTATTACAAAAGTGTGTTTCAGATAGATAAAACAAACCACTTTGAAGAAATTGTGAAAACAATCCCCCTATCAATGACAAAGAGTAGTCCTGATTTTCCTATTTGGAAAGAACTAGAAAAGTCATATTTTTGCCAAAAATTAGTAGAAAAAGGAGCATCTAATCTCTCCTGATCCCTCTGTATCTCCCTCACACTCAAACACACATGCACAGCAGACAGGCGACTGAAGGAGCAATAAAGTGGACACGGTGTTCGGTCCTTGAGATGAGGGCCTTGTTGTTCCAAATGAGCTGAGAGTTGGGGAGCAGCCAAGCTGCCTGATTGAAAAAAAAGAGGAAAAGGAGAGCTAGTGTTTTGAACATGTTTTGAAGAAGAGAGAGACAAGGAGTGTAGGAAAGAGAGATGAAGTTTTTGACACACACACTCTGTCTCTGTGCCCTCTCTTTGACCCTGTTTCTCTTCCCACTAAAGCTCCCTTTTTGTTATTTGTCATGTTCTGGCTGTGCCAGCTCTTATTATTTACTTTTGTGATTTTGGATTTGGTTTATTTGTATATATTTCCGGTGTTTCCTGTTTTATTTTGGTAGTTCACTCCTCCTGTGTCTTGTCTGGTTTTACTTCCCTCCTTTGTTTGTTTTCCCGCCTTTTGTTGATTGTCTGCCCCGCCCTGATTTGTTTCACCTGTGTGTATCATGTCCTGTATTTAAGCCTGTGTGTTCCCCTCTGTCCTGGTCGGTTCGTCTTGTCTCCCCAGTCCCGTCTACCTTGTCCTCCGTGTTCATTGTTTCCTCCAGCTCTGGTCTTAGTGTTCCTCTTGCCCGTGTTCTTGTATTCTCTGGTTAGTAGTTTTGTTTTGTTTCTCTGTTTGGTTTTTTGGTATGTTTTCTTTGTACTTTGTTCCCCTCCTTGTTTTTGGGGTTTTCTGGATTTTATCAGCTTAATTAAAGCTCGCTTTTGTTTAAAAGATCTTCCTGTCCTGCTTGTACTCTGCGTTTGGGTCATCCTCTGTAACTCACCACATGACAGAACGAACCGACCCTAAATAATGACCCCAGCAGAGAGCTTTTATGCCCATTTGGGCATCCGGATTCGGTCCGAGCATCAGCCTCAGCCCCGGCCTGTTGGCTTCCTGAGCTTCCGGCCCATGCCCCAGCAGTCAGCTAGCTTTAGGCTAGCATCAGCCCCGGATCGGTTCTTGGGAACCCGCCTTGCCCTGGGAGGTCCACTAAGTTTACAGTCTGCTGCTCGCCATGCTGATATACAGGACACTAGCTTGGACCTGCTAGGGGTTGGAGCCCCTAGAAGGAAGCGTGGGTTTCGGAGGCGGCGTTCTCCTAAGCTGCTCAGTGTTCCATCCAAAACCAAGCCTACTCCTGTGTCGGAGGTCCGGCCGACCTCTGCTCCAAGTTTCCTGTCGGAGGTCAGGTCGACCCCTGCTCCAAGTTTCCTGTCGGAGGTCAGGCCGACCCCTGCTCCAAGCGTCCTGTCGGAGGTCCGGTCGACCTCTGCTCCAAGCGTCCTGTCGGAGGTCCGGCCGACTCCTGCTCCACGCGTCCTGTCGGAGGTCCGGCAGACCTCTGCTCCAAGCGTCCTGTCGGAGGTCCGGCCGACTCCTGCTCCACGTGTCCTGTCGACGGTCCGGCCGACTCCTGCTCCACGTGTCCTGTCGGCGGTCCGGTCGACTCCTGTTCCACGTGTCCTGTCGGCGGTCCGGTCGACTCCTGTTCCACGTGTCCTGTCGCCGGTCCGGTCGACTCCTGTTCCACGTGTCCTGTCGGCGGTCCGGTCGACTCCTGTTCAACGTGTCCTGTCGGCGGTCCGGTCGACTCCTGTTCCACGTGTCCTGTCGGCGGTCCGGTCGACTCCTGTTCCACGTGTCCTGTCGGCGGTCCGGTCGACTCCTGTTCCACGTGTCCTGTCGGCGGTCCGGTCGACTCCTGTTCCACGTGTCCTGTCGGCGGTCCGGTCGACTCCTGTTCCACGTGTCCTGTCGGCGGTCCGGTCGACTCCTGTTCCACGTGTCCTGTCGGCGGTCCGGTCGACTCCTGTTCCACGTGTCCTGTCGGCGGTCCGGTCGACTCCTGTTCCACGTGTCCTGTCGGCGGTCCGGTCGACTCCTGTTCCACGTGTCCTGTCGGCGGTCCGGTCGACTCCGGTTCCACGTGTCCTGTCGGCGGTCCGGTCGACTCCTGTTCAACGTGTCCTGTCGGCGGTCCGGTCGACTCCTGTTCCACGTGTCCTGTCGGCGGTCCGGTCGACTTCTGTTCCATGTGTCCTGTCGGCGGTCCGGTCGACTCCAGTTCCAAGTGTCCTGTCGGGGATCCGGCTGACCTCCGCTCCACGTCTCCTGTCGGGGGTCAGGTCGACCTCCGCTCCACGTCTCCTGTCGGGGGTCAGGTCGACCTCCGTTCCACGTCTCCTGTCGGGGGTCGGGTCGACCTCCGTTTCGGTTGGGCCGCAACCGCCACCTGCTGCTCCGGTTGGGCCGCAACCGCCACCTGCTGTTCCGGTTGGGCCGCAACCTCCACCTGCTGTTCCGGTTGGGTCGCAACCGCCACCTGCTTTACCGGTTGGGCCGCAACCGCCACCTGCTGTTCCGGTTGGGCCGCAACCGCCACCTGCTGTTCCGGTTGGGCCGCAACCTCCACTTGCTTTTCCGGTTGGGCCGCAACCTCCACCTGCTGTTCCGGTTGGGCCGCAACCGTCACCTGCTGTTCCGGTTGGGTCGCAACCTCCACCTGCTGTTCCGGTTGGGTCGCAACCGCCACCTGCTTTACCGGTTGGGCCGCAATCGCCATCTGCTGTTCCGGTTGGGTCGCAACCGCCACCTGCTGTTCCAGTTGGGCCGCAACCGCCACCTGCTGTTCCGGTTGGGTCGCAACCTCCACCTGCTGTTCCGGTTGGGTCGCAACCTCCACCTGCTGTTCCGGTTGGGCCGCAACCTCCACCTGCTGTTCCGGTTGGGTCGCAACCGTCACCTGCTGTTCCGGTTGGGTCGCAACCGTCACCTGCTGTTCCGGTTGGGTCGCAACCGTCACCTGCTGTTCCGGTTGGGTCGCAACCTCCACCTGCTGTTCCGGTTGGGTCGCAACCGCCACCTGCTTTACCGGTTGGGCCGCAATCGCCATCTGCTGTTCCGGTTGGGTCGCAACCGCCACCTGCTGTTCCGGTTGGGTCGCACCCGCCACCTGTTGTTCCGGTTGGGCCGCAACCTTCACCTGTTTTTCCGGTTGGGTCGCAACCTCCACCTGCTGTTCCGGTTGGGCCGCAACCTCCACCTGCTGTTCCGGTTGGGCCGCAACCGTCACCTGCTGTTCCGGTTGGGCTGCAACCGTCACCTGCTGTTCCGGTTGGGCCGCAACCTCCACCGTCTGATTCGCCGGTTGGTCCGCAACCACCACCGGCTGATTCGCCGGTGGGTCCGCAACCGCCACCTGCTGTTCCGTCTGGTTCGCCGGTTGGGTCGCAACCGTCACCTCCTGTTTCGCCTGGGTTTCAGCCCAAAAGCCTTGTTCCTGTGACTGCTGGGCCGCGGTTCCGGGACCCCGGGTTCCCCGGTTCTGGCTCTGCCTTGCCCCCGGGCCGTCCGCCCGAGTTTCCCGGCTCTGGCTCTGCCTTGCCCCCGGGTCATTTGCCGGAGTTTCTCGGTTCGGACTCTGCCCTGCCTCCGGGCCGTCCGCCCGAGTTCCCAGACTCTGTCCCGGTTCTGTCCCCGGGCCGTCCGCCCGAGTTCTCAGGCTCTGTCCCGGTTTTGCCCTCAGGTCGTCCGCCTGAGAGGGTCGGTGCCCAGGGTTCCTGGAGTCCCTCCTCCGGGCCCCCCTCCGCCCACCCGGTTCTGGTTGTGGAACGTCTGGGATCCGTCCCTTGAGGGGGGGGCTATGTCATGTTCTGGCTGTGCCAGCTCTTATTATTTACTTTTGTGATTTTGGATTTGGTTTATTTGTATATATTTCCGGTGTTTCCTGTTTTATTTTGGTAGTTCACTCCTCCTGTGTCTTGTCTGGTTTTACTTCCCTCCTTTGTTTGTTTTCCCGCCTTTTGTTGATTGTCTGCCCCGCCCTGATTTGTTTCACCTGTGTGTATCATGTCCTGTATTTAAGCCTGTGTGTTCCCCTCTGTCCTGGTCGGTTCGTCTTGTCTCTCCAGTCCCGTCTACCTTGTCCTCCGTGTTCATTGTTTCCTCCAGCTCTGGTCTTAGTGTTCCTCCTGCCCGTGTTCTTGTATTCTCTGGTTAGTAGTTTTGTTTTGTTTCTCTGTTTGGTTTTTTGGTATGTTTTCTTTGTACTTTGTTCCCCTCCTTGTTTTTGGGGTTTTCTGGATTTTATCAGCTTAATTAAAGCTCGCTTTTGTTTAAAAGATCTTCCTGTCCTGCTTGTACTCTGCGTTTGGGTCATCCTCTGTAACTCACCTCATGACATTATTCCCAGCTCATCTTTCAGTAGAACAGTATAACTTTGAGTTTACATTCACCATCTGTTTACATTCCCCCGGTCCAAACACACACACATATTCTCTCTCTCATTAGTGGTATAATGTTGCCAGACAAGCTTGAGTTCAGTCCAGGCAAAACAGTCTTAAGGAGTTGAATGTGGAAATCTAATTAGAAGCTATTTTATTTTCAAAATGTTATAGTTTACAGTATCAGATTTGCAACAGAATTATAACACCATTTAATGAGATTGTGGTTTGATAAGAATGCCTCATTGTGAACCTTTATATTTCCTGTTCTTTCATTGCGTCTAACTGTCTCTTCCAGGCGTCTCTTCACCTCCGAGTTCATCAGTATTCTGTAGGTGACTCAATCAGTCTCAGCACCAGCGATAGTCTATGTGTGTGTGTGATTCATTTCCTCCTACAAGGGCAGACAAACTCATCCTCAGCTCTCTACTGTGCGAGGATGGAATGAGTGACAGAGGGAGAGAAAGCAGATAGACGAAGGCGACGTCCAAGCTAACTGAACAGTGACCTGAGCGACTCTCTTAGTGTGTGTGGGGGACAGACGGATGCTATTACTGAGATTTGATAAGAAAAGACAGCTCAGCCCCGTTTGTCCATTACAGTACTGTTGTTTTTGCGTATGAGCCCTCTGGAGGTAAAGGGTTCAGGAGAATGGGGCTGTCAAACACGACAAGACACATCCTTTTCATACACACACATATGAATAGGCAAACACACACTCTGTCCACCACTGACTGGGTCTAAGCCACACCAGCCTGTTCTCATTCCCAGAGCGCAAATTACCGACGCACAAGGCAGTGGCGGTATGAAACGCACCAGGCTTTGAATTAAACAGGACCTATTACGCTCATTTTCAGGTCCATACTTGTATTTTGGGTTTCTACTAGAACATGTTTACATGTTTTAATGTTCAAAGAAGATTTTATTGTTCTCATACCGGCTGTACTGCAGCACCTCTTTTCACCCTCTGTTTGAAACGCTCTGTGACACTTGACTGGTCAACCGAACCAAACTCTTCGGACTCTGCTCCAGCTCTGCTCTAACTAGCTTTGTTTGAGGGCATGCCAAACTAGGCAGGTATTATGCAAATGTGTTACTTGGTGACATCACCACGTTACGGAGGAAAAGGCAGGACTTCAAGCAAGGTGTTTCAGGCAGTTCAGGAGCCGTGTTTCTGTGGGGGAGAGTAACTCCCTTTGGCGTGGACTTTGGGCTTTGTAATTTTGCAGACCTTTTACATGCGCAAAAAACTATATAACACACTAAAGTAAAGGGAAAAAGCTAAAAAGCATAATAGGTCCCCTTAACTGCAATGTGAATCGATCCGCGGCAATGGTAAATGCTCAGAGAAAGTGCTGTGGTGACGTAGTTTAAAGATGGGCCCAACAAACACAGGGCTCTCATCCAGGAGACCGCTGTTCGGGTACCGTGCGTTAAGTTTCACTTTCACATTACAATCAGCTATTCGTTCATGTCACATGTTCGCAAACATTCAGTTTAATTTCCACTTTACAAACGTAGTAGTTTTAAGCCCAACCATGTAGTTTTTTTCCTAAACCTGTGAAACAAGTGTTTCAGTTTAAGTCACAACGTTCAGAACGTATTTACTGTCATCGAAAAGTGACGCCAAGGGGTCTGACAAAGTGTCAGTATGTGACGAGTTGAGATGAGAACGTGTTGGCCACACTGAACTGTGTGATTGCATCCCACCTCCAATATGATCTCCCTACTTTTCAAACCTTTGTCTCTCCCTGTCTTCACTTCTACTATATTTAGCACCAGTTTGTTGCATGACACTAATGAGGAAGATGGCAGATCAGAGAGAAAGGAAAGAACGTGACAGAAAATGGTCTAATTCTACACGAGGAGAGGAGAGGAGAGGAACATGTTCTTTTTCAGTTATAGCCAGTGTGTGCATGCGTGCGTGCATGCGTGTGTGTAATCAGTTCCAGATGAGTGACCAAGGAAGGTAAACCTTTCCTCCTCCCCCCATACTCATTTACCTCCTCTCATCTCTCTCCTCATTCATTTCACCACTCCTTGCTCCTGTGTACACTCTGTAATATATACACCACACACATGCCTTTCTCGGCAGGTCTGGGATCAGTGAATTCATGCAGAAGAGATGCAGACGGTCTCTTGCACCTGCTCTGAGAGGACTCACACAAACACACACACACACACACACATACAAATAGTAGAAGGCACGAGTGTGACAGAACGATAAGAAAATGACGAAGAATGAAAAATGGAAACCGGGCGAAAGACACTGTGAAGAAAATACTATAAATTTCAAGTGTCTTGGTGGCTCATGATCACTTACATCGCTCTCATGATGGAGAATGATAGTGTGTGTGTGTGTGTGTGTGTGTGCGTGTGAATGATTGAGTCTGATGTCTGTGCAGGAGCAAGGTCAATAACACAGAGGTTATAAATGACATCACACACCAAACATATGGATGTGCACACATATAGGACAAATGTTACACTGACGGAGGTCAAGCACAGGTCTCTCTCACTTTCTCTCCAAAAAACACGCTCTGTCTGTCACTGTCTCTCTCTCTCTTAGTGTTTCTGTCTCACTCTCAGGACATATTATAGTTGCTTGTCAATGTCCAGCTTCTACATTCAAGTATGTAATATACAGGACCAAATGAGATTCTGTCAGCTCGAGACACTAATGCACATCTGGAGACAACTAGTTAAAATTCCACCAATGACAAACACACACAGGCTTTCATCTGACAACCTGCCCATAACATTTAAGAGTCTTTTAATACCTGGGGTAGAACCGACAACAAGGTTGAAGCAGCACCTTGTTTATAAGTGAAGAAGACATTATTAAGGTGATAGAGCTTGAAAAGCTGGCAGCGTTTTCCACGTTTGATTTACTGCGGCTCTCTGAGTCAAACTGTCATCAGCAAGGGACACATCATTCACCACGCCACGCTCGCTTTTATTAACTAACCACCACTGTAGCCACGGGCTTACTGTCAGTAGGGCATATGCACAGTTGCATTTTCATATTTAAATCATCACATCTAGCTTAAGCAGGGTTTTCCATTAAAAAATGACTCCATGTCTAAAAGTCTAAAATGTGCCACAGTTAATGAATATGAAAGAATACAACGTGATGTATTAAATCCCTTTCTTGCTTTATGTGAACATGTTTAAGAACGGGAGGTAATTGTGAATAATAGAAGCTAATTCTACGAATAACAGTAATTATCAATTAAAAGGTGTTGAAATGAAAGGAGAGAGACAGACGGAAAAGGAAGGAGGGACAGAGGGAAGAAGAGGGGTTGTGTGAAGAAGGAGGAATAGAGGAAGGGAAGGGTAGCTGAAATTAGACAGCTGGTTTCATGATTTGGAAATCGAACATGCTCACACCTACCTGATGATGCAGCATGGCCACATCTAACAATAAATATGCTACTTATGTGTACACTTAATAAATATCAAATATGGCACCCAATATGTAGGAAAAACAAGGAAACAACTTAGATTCAGAATCAATGCACATAAAAGTGCTATCCACCGCGCTGATCCTAAATCAATTGTTGTGACACTTTGCAGACGGCAATCATTCTATTTGTGATTTGGCTCTCTGTGTTATTGACATGATGCAGATATACTGATATTATCTTCTACATTTATATCATCGTCTAAATGAAGAATTAGATGTGACCCGTTTTTCTTTCTGTACCAGTGGGTCCCATCCCCAGTGTTAAAGCCATCATTTGTATGTGTATATATATCAGTATGTGTATGAGAATGTGTCAGTGCTATGGATTTGTATTGTTCTGATGTGTTTGTAAGGACTTGACCTGCTGGCAATTGACTTCATGTGTGTTCGATCAAGCCGTAGATGATTGACTAGGGTGCACCAGGACAGTAACTCACATATAGGGTGACCAATCCAGTCACCAGAAAGAAATGTTGGCATTAGATGTTTCTGTAAACCACGGATACGTTGAATAGCGAAGTTTCTGAACCAAAAATATGTTTCATAAATATGTTTCATATCAGCCTTGTACCACGCTTGAGGAAACACAATGTCACCTGGTTAACGTAAAACGATTGGTTAGGCTTAGGCAACAAAACTACTTGGTTAAGGTTAGAAAAAGATCATGGTTTGTGTTCAAATAATAATGTAACAACGTAACAGCGTAACATGATAACCATAACTACGCAATAAAACCACTATAGCTGGGTTTAGGAAAGAACTACATGTTGGACTTAAAACTACTACATTTGTAAAGTAATAATGACACCGAACGTTGTGAACAGATGAACGAACAGCTGTTTGACGTGACGCACGGGATGCGAACACTGGTCTCCTGGATGAAAGCTTTGTGTTTGTTGGACCCTCCCGCCCGCCAGGTGTGTCTCTTTCCGCTATTTAAACTACGTCACTTGCTCTGATCGAATGTAAAATCATCGACATTCAACTTATCCCTTGCTTGCTGAAAGGCTGAGGGTGAATTATCATACATGTCTCATCTTGCACTGAGGAAAGTCCAACATGGACTGAAACTGCACATTTTTAGCTGCAACCAGCAGCTCTAGCTCACTCTGTCCACAAAAATTTCCCGACCCTTTGGCGCCCACAGTTTTCACTCTAGGAGGCTGAAATTTGGCATGGATGTTAAGTGTATGGGTGTGAAGGTGTGTGTTTGTGTTCATGCTTATAGACCTTTTTTTACGGCCGCCACTTTGACATGTCATAGTAGAAAAAGTGCAGGTGTATTCAATAACATTAGTCTGAATCTCTTCTTTGTTTTCTGTGTGTGAGTCCTCCCTTGCTGCACCACACTTAATAAGTAAACACTGAATTAACTAATGGGTGTAAATGCAATCTTTATGCTATATTATTAATGTTTGTGAAGCATGCAGCAGAAATAACCCAAAGCAGAAACTGCACTTTAATAGCATGTTAGTGAGACATTAAGAAAAACAAACCCCCCTTGCCTCCCTAGAATTTTCTCTTTGTTTCTCTCTGTTTCTCCTCAGTGAAAAATAACTCACCCAGTAGGTTTCCTCTCTTGTGCCTTCTCTCTCTGTCTCTCGCTCATTTATTACCTGTGCCCTCCCCCTTCTCTCTCTCTGAAGTAAGTCTCCTTTAATCATCTTTTTAATTGGTCATTCCTTCATATGATTCACTAATGGGCGTAGGAGTTAGGACATAATGGTAAACTGCACACACGTTTGCATAAAGTCGCTTATGCATACATTTAGAAGAGCAGACACACACTTTCATCTGCACACATGTACACACACACACTCCCTTATGATGTTGACACGTCATATTAATAACAGAGAAAAACGCATTAGAATGTTTGTGTTGCCATAGTGATGCAGAAATTAATTAGCATACACAGCTAACTAGCTATAGGGGATGCACAGTAAATTACCTGCTGCATTCTGTCTCGCTGGAGATTAAGAGTGTGTTTGTGTCTACATATCTGTATGTGGGCGCAGCGTGTGTGCACTGCATAATGTTGTGGTGAGGCCTCATGCTATCAGTCAGTAATAATACAAGTGTCAGATGTGATAACACCCAAGACATGTTGTGGTGCTATAGCTCACATTGATCGCACTCTGATATTCTCTCTCTAAATGCTCAAGTCAATTTTCAGCTTCAGTCAAGCTGGCTGGCAGGTAATTATGCAGTATGTTGTATTGTTATATTGAGCTTCCATAAACCACTGTAGTAAATAATCAATCAAATAAAAAACGCACAAAACATCTTGATCGTGTAACATGAAACATATTTCTATGTTTCTCCTTCTTATTGAGTAGAAATTGTTTATGTGTGAAGGTGCTTCTACACCATCACCGCCAATTGTCCTTGAACCCATTTGTGCCCAAAGACTACTGTATATTTAGTATGATAAGGTAAAATGCCACAACATTTGTCCTGATTGGTCAAAAGTCTTGAAAATTGGTACGGACATACTTTGGGCAAGTATCTAACAGTACTTTGAATTTTTTATACCACATGAAAAATCACACTTTTATTAATAGTTAAAGTCAGGATATTTAAAAAATGAGGAGAACAGATTTATTAAATGTTTTCCATACAAAATATTTTTTTTACACTGCATATGTCTGCATATCTTTGATATTCAACTTGTTACGAGTTCATAGATAGATACCAAATACTTGATTGTGCTCCTAGTAGTTTCTGAGATAGACATTTTCTTATCATACTATATCTATTATTTGGGCACATGGGGCTACTGTTTTTTCCCTAAAATATAATGGAGGTCCCATTTGCCCAAATCCTAGATATAGTATGATAACAAAAACTAATTTTTCAGCTAAACGATTTGGTCGATTTTGAAAATGTCTTCACATTTGTGCTTAGGCAAGCCCAGACAACACTTCCACCAAAATAAATTAAAGAGGACCTATTATGCTTTGGTGCTTTTCCCCTTCGCTTTAGTGTGTTATTTAGTTTTTTGTACATGTAAAAGGTCTAAAAGGCTAGTTTGGAACAGCCTCAAACAAAGCTAGTTAGGGCGGAGCTTGAGCAGAGTCCGAAGAGTTTGGTTTGGTTGACAAATCACAACAGTGGATCAGCAAGAGGAGCTCAAACAAAGTGTTTCAGACAGAGGGTGAAAAGAAGTGCTGCAGCACAGCCAGTATGAGAAAAGTAAAGCGTTTTTTGAACATTAAATATAAACATGTAAACATGTTCTAGTAGAAAGCCAAAACACAAGTATGCACCTGATAATAAGCATATAAGCATGCTAGGTCCTCCATTTCAATTGCGGGCACAAATGGGTTAAGAGGACTGTCTTCACCACTCCCAGGGTAGTCCTTACTCTCAGTTGCAGTGAGTGCAGGAGAGCAGGGCTGGTTCACTCAGAGGACATGACAGTGGCTTCACATGCTTTGATGTGTTGGTCTTCATAGATCGTCATAGTACCCTTTGAAATGTCACTTCTTTGAATGACTGTGGGCGAGCGACTCTCATGAAGCGGGGTCAGTGCGAAGGTCTTTAAAAGAAGCCTTCAGAGAGTCTTTGAAGCACTTCCTCAGACCATGCTGCTGACGTACTTCGGTTTAAGGCCTGCCAGAGGCTACGTCCATGCAGCCGCTGTTAGGGATTGACAACCATAATTAATTGTCTGTCTGAACGTTGCCATCTTGGGCTAAGTGTTCATCAGCCATTCTGCTCCACAAAGTTGTGCTTTCCTCGCTGCACACACACACATATGCACCGAAATAGCATTGCTTGATGGTGATGAGTGTGTATGTGTGTAGTGGGATGTTAAACCCAATCAAAGAGGGTACAAACTACTGGAAACAGATGCTACGGACAGATCAGATTAACTAGGTCTCTCTCTGTCATGCTCTGTTTGTATTTGTGCATTTTTCATTTATGCTTCATGCATATTTAAGAGTGTGTGTCTGTGTGTATACTGTATATACACTACGTGTGACAAACATTGCCCTCCTATTAACAGCCTGAACTATGAATCTTGTCCCAGCTTGTACAGTGTTAAGTCTACAGAGCGGCCCCCTGCCACACTGTAAATGAGCGAGCTGGCTGGAACAGAGCCTGGTTTTTATTAGCTGGCCATTCACTCCAGTGCCCAGCTGTAAATGAAATAGTTGTTTAAATTACTGCCTGTGTTTTTTTATGTGGAAGTTGCTTGCCAGCGCCTGTTTTTAAATTATCTGGCTATCCATGTTGGTGCCTGACTGTAAATGAAGTGCACATAAACACTGCTGCTTGCTTTTTAAATTAGTACACCATCTGCATCAGAGCTGCACTGTAAATTAAGCTAGCTACTAAAGCTATGTGTGAAAACAATCTACTTCGATGTGTTAGCTAGCCGCCAATTAGCTAGTTGCCTGGCGCCTGAATATAGATGAGGAACTTGGCTTCATTGCTAGTTAATTTAAGTGGGAAAGTAGTCTATGTAAATGGCTGTTTTCACATGGGATACTGTATTTGCAAGAGGCGCAGGTGGCTCTGCAGAGTAATCCTTTGACACCATACTCACAGTAAAAATACAGCTAATTTGTTGCTGTCTTCTCTATTGTGTTATATTATCTATATTATATCTATTATTATATTGTGTTTCCTATATCTGTCAACAGAAAGGTCTAAATATAATGTTTGATTGAACAAATAATGTTTAAAGGAACAGCTACCTACAATTTCAACTAAGCATGAATGAGTTAGTCATCTATTATTAGTCTAAATAATGGTCTGTATATAACTATGGACGACGCGTCTCCACTTCCTCCCACTCTACAGAAGTGAAGCCAAAATATACCGGATACGAGAGCTGCCATCTTGAGATACTGACGTCATTTGGAGCCAGAGTCTGCACAGTAGTGATTGGGGGGTGGAGCCACGGTATCAAGGTCGGCCGCCCGAACCAATCGTGAGCCAAGAACAGCCGCAGCTTGTAAATAAGAGTGACTCACAGCTGCCAATCATGATGTCTCACCCCCTTTTTATAGCATCAAATAACTAATTAAAACCAAACTCATCAGAGAAATTAACATTTGAACATACATCAGCATGATAACATCTACCTAAAATGACAGAAACCATCTTCAGGAAAAATTTATTTGACATGTGCTTTGACTTTTTAGTTTGGCTCATGGAGGGGGCGTGATTTATGACCTATACTGCAGCCAGCCACCAGGGGGCGATCGAGATGTTTTGGCTTCACTTTTGGGGAGCTGTAATGTCGTCCATCTTTATATACAGTCTATGGTCTAAATATGCTCCGATAGACTTATTCACCTCGGTGTCCATATTGTAAACGGGTTGTCCATTTATATCAGAGCCTGAGAGTAAAATGCAAGGTCCTAATTATTGCCAGTGAGACATTTCAGGAGGTTTTACACCACCAAATATTAGTATGATGCTCCACATACTGAACCACAGGGATCTATACCTCGGTAGTGTTAGTAGTGGCCTGTTCAACACACAGAACTACAGAGAAAAGTTACTTTACTGGCTTTACAACTACTGTGCTACACAACAAACACACTCTTGCACAGAAAAACTATACTTTAAAGTCTTTCCTCTGATCTGTGTCCATCCTCTCCAGAGAATGACCAAGATTGTACTGATTGTACATAAAGTAAAGTATGATTCAGTAGGTTTCTCTCTCATAAATGTTTATCCCTCTTTTGTCCTCCACCTACTTCTTCTTCTATCTTTCCCCAAGCCCTCCATCCTATCCTCCCTCTTTTATATCCCTCACCCTCACTCTCTTTTCTCTCCCTCTCTCTCTCTCTGACAGTGATAAATTGCCCGTAGGTGGGTAATCCATCTTGCCATATCCCACACCTGAACACACTCTCCCTCACTCCTCCCCTGCTGCCTTCTTCTCCTCCTCTTTTTTCCCATCCATCCGTTCTTCCCTGCGGTATCCTTCTATCTCAAGGTTAGTGAGGCTCACTGAGGAGGAACTGAAGGTAAAGATCTGCCTGACAACTCCCACTTATACACGTGTGCACACACTGAAACAGGTGAACAGTGTGTGCACAGAAACAGTATGTGTACCCTTACACGCACAAGAGCACAAACTCAAATATACAAACTCACTCAGGGTTTTTCCTGGCTCGGGATTAGGCAAAAAGGGGGTAAGCTATGTCGACCATGAACTACAGAATTTAATGGGAAAATAAATTCAAACGTGCCAGGTTGTGTGCGCGTGTCTACATCTGCCAACTCTACTCATAGGAGGCACCAGGCTATAACTTAAATATTGTTATCAATGTACAGTTGAAAAAATGCTGATAATTAGAGTTTAGTACTTTGACATATCTGTGCTTTAAGAAAGATACTAATATGAGCATGTTAACATGTTTACAATGATAACGCTAACATGCTGATGTAAAGCAGGTAGCCTATAATTTTGACTGTTCATCATGAACCAGGAAGTACAAAGAGCTACAAACGCAGCGTAGGGAGGAGATCGGGGTGGATGGGTGGGTCAAA